>NC_039368.1:101503723-101515757 GCF_003573695.1 Papaver somniferum
CCCCCCCCCCCCCCCCCTACACAATGATCCGAAAACCATATGCATTTGTAGTGTGAACTACATTATTTCTCCCCTTTTTTGTCAATAAAATATTGGCAAAGGTAAAAGAACGGGATCATAATGAAATTTCCACAAGAGAGATTTCATAGACTATAAGAAAAATACATACCAACTTAATTTAGATGCAATCATAAAGACGAAGCTAAATGCATTCATCAAGGAGTTTTAAGATACAAGATAACCCCTATAAAATTCCACAGCCGCACACCCCACATGATATTACCATTAAGCACAAGTTCAAAAAAACTCTCCCCCATTTGATGTCATTCCCAAAAGAACAACAAGAGCGACCTTAATTTCGAAAGAAAAGAAGGATTTTTTAATTGGACACCAAAAACCATAGGAATGATTTTATATATCCAAAACTCAACCAAATTAATCACAAGTAAACCCATGATTAATTTAATTGGAATACGAAACTAAATCAAACCACAAAAGTGATCGATTTAATTGATTGTGCTCAACATAAGTAAATTTACAGAGCTACGACTAAGCTAATCGCATGGAGATGACTAACTTAACCGTTCAAATACTCAACATAAGGAAAACCTTACGGAATATATGACTACATTAACCAATAGAACATGATTAGTATGGTCGTTCATATACTCGACACAAGAACTTGTGGAATATATGAAAACTCAATTAGATTAATTACAAGAGAACTTATAATTAATCTAATTGGAATACACAACCAAACTAATCACTGAAGTAATCAATTTAATTGTCAAAAGATTTTGCTCGACAAAAGAAGACTTTCGGAGCAAATAACTAAATAACCAATCAAGATGATTAATTTAGTTCAAGAGTGCTCAACATATAACATCTCATGGAACAACCAAAAAAGCCAAAATTAATCGACTTAGTTGTATCGTGATCAACATGAGACACACAATGGAGCCTTCACGGTAATACATAACAAAATGGATCAATGAAGATCAATACCGTGGATAACATACAAGGATCTATTCTATTTTTCATTATTATATGCATAACAACATAATAGACTTTATCCTTATCTTATAAAAGATTTCATCGTATTTTCCATCAAATAAATGACTGCATAGGCATAACTTTTGTAATTGTCAAAAGTCCATTCGTCTTTTCATCAATACGAATACCGATTTATGAACGACTTTACTTTTGACAACATGTGGGACCTTCAAGTTCACAGATGCAAACAATACATATCCCATAAAAATATTGCAATACTTCAAAATAGATTAATACTGCAATAACCGTCATCCTCCAAATATTTTTAGAATTTAAAATAAATAAACCTAAAAAATAACAGAAGAAGATGAAAAACATAATAGCTATGTGTAGCCACAATCATCGCTATTCAAGGCACTAGTTATTCTTCCAACTAAACCAAAAAGAAGACATACTAGGCAACAATATCTTTGAGAAATTCAGCATCATTCCCGAACTCCTTGTTGTCAACAGCCATTGGAACATACGGTTCACGAAGATAGGAGTTAATATCAACGAACTGTCTTGGCTGATTATGTCGAACCAGGGCTCTCTGAATTTCCAAAGATCTTAAAACACAAGCCTTTATTTCACAAATCTCCTTTATTACATCCCTCAACTCATCAAGAACATCGGAAAACTTCTGAGAGTTAGAAGGCACAACCCTTGGCTTTATTGTATTCCTCATTTTTATTTTTAAGGACGGAGTTATTGAGTTTCTTTTTCCTTGATTGATGGCTTAACAACCATGTTGACATCTTTTCTTCCAAAGACATGATGCTTTGAGAACAGTTATAACCAACTGCTTTTTGTGGATGGAATTCACAATCTCAACAAGTTGTATTGAGATATAAAGAATATCAATGAGGAAAAAGGAATGTAGGGTTTGAAACCTATTGACAGGTTCGTACACGCCCAACTCTTAAAACCCTATAGAGAGTAGAATTGTCGATAATAACCCTTTCTTTATTTGATAGACAGAAAACAACAAACCTAAGAAAACATCCCTTCCTAAAGCCTGTGCATTCACAATCTTGTCTTTTTTGATCAGGCACATGAGACAAGATTTACCAATCAACACAATTAATTTGTGTTGTGGTGAACACCAATTTGTCCACCATTTTCCTCTTGAGAGGAATCTTCAGACTTCTATCTATCAAACGATTAGACCATACTTTCTCAAATGGTCTTGTTTTGTCTTTGGAAACTTGCTTCTTAAACGAAGATAAAATCCTACATACCTCAGCAGTCTTCTGGGAAAGTTTAAGCTTTCTTGCTAAATGATTTGCTCTTCCTTGAAGTTTGTTGGCGTGCCTCACTTGATGTTTGTACTTGTAACACCTTGATAGTTCACGTCCCTTCTGAGAACAAAACGAGCACGTCAATCTTGGACAATATTCAGGCATCTGTGGAGCGACAGCAGATAAACACATAGTAGATCCTGAAATATCACAAACAGTGTTTCCAAAAGATGAGTCAATTGAATCTTCCAGCTTGATTGGGTCTTCTTCTTTACCAAAACCATCAAGATTGATATAGGTATTGCTGCAACCATCAAAATCAATGTTTTCACATAGAAGACCGACACTTGATTTCATATCTTCATCAGAATCATCGATCTCTGACATTTTATCAAGTGTTACAGCAAGACCTTTGTTCCCAGTGTATTTTCTATGATTTGGGCACTCGTTTGCAAAATGACCAAAACCTTTACACTTAAAGCACTGAGGCATATCCTCGTCATCAGCCTCGTCAGCATTCCTTTTTTTAGGAGGGACGCGACCATGAGGTTTGTCTGACGACCTAGGTTTGTCTCTTGAAAACCGTTTACTTCTATTCAACAGAAGATCCCTAAACTGTCTTGTGATCAAGGAGACTGATTTATCAATATCTTTATCCGAAAAATAATCCTCAGACTGATCATCCCCAGAGACATGAACACTCTTCTCTTTGACAAGTGTCTTAGTGTTCTTTTGTGATTTAAAGGCAACATCCTTACCGACTTTGCATGTATGCTCATGGTCAAAGATCTTAAGCTTTCCAACCAAGGTGTTTCTGGAAAGATTATCGAGGTTATTCCCTTCAACGATGGCATGCTTCTTAGACTCGTATCTAGATGGCAGCGATATGGGAATTTTCATCACAACGTCCTTTTCAGGAATAGTCTTACCCAATGCAAAACATGCATTAACAATTTCAGACACTCTGTGATTAAACTCATCAAACGTATCTTCATCTGTCATACGAAGGTTCTCCCAATCGGAATTAAGGTTTTGAAGCCTAGCTTCCTTTTCACTGGAGTTGCCTTCAAATATGGTTTCTAAGATATCCCAAGCATCCTTAGACCTAGTAAAATTTGTCACATGGTGCTGAAGACTTGGGGTAATGGCATGTATGATAGCATTCAATCCGTCGGAATTTTGCTTTGCAGCAGTTAACTCAACAACGGTGTATTCACCAATAGGTTTGGGAATGTTTACATCACCAACTGCCACAACGGGAGCATCATAGCCATTAACCATATATACCCATGATTGAAAATCACGCGCTTGAAGAAAAGCTCGCATTACAATTTTCCACCATAAGTAATTGGAGCCATCGAAGATTGGTGGTACGTTAATAGAGATAACACCTCTGTCCATAGAGTCAGATCGCTAAAAACACAGACTTGTGAGGTCTTAAACGTGTTTGCCTGCTCTGATACCAATTGAAAAAGCGGGGGTCTAACAACACCACCCAATAATCCGATTAGAAATCTGTATGGACTAACTCCGAAATACTTTACTAGAGAATCAACTAGACAGTCAGACTCAATCTAGATTAAAGTATCTCAAGGAGTTGATATCTCTCACTTGTTTTGATTTACTCAAGCTAAAACAATAGCGAGTCTTTAATCAAACACAAGGAATAACTTGGACGGTACCAAAGACCAATGTCCAAGGATCAGTCAATATCAATCAACAACCAAAGGTTGGATTTCCAGTTGATGACCTTAACGCACAACCTGTATTATTTCAATTATATAAAATATAATGCGGAAAAGAAATAACACAGAAACCAGAAGTTTTGTTAATGAGGAAACCGCAAATGCAGAAAAATCCCGGGACCTAGTCTAGATTGAATACACACTGTATTAAGCCGCTACAGACACTAGCCTACTACAAGCTAACTTCGGACTGGACTATAGTTGAACCCCAATCAGTCTCCCACCGATCCAAGGTACAGTTGTACTCCCTACTCCCCTGATCCCAGCAGGATACTGCGCACTTGATTCCCTTAGCTGATCTCACCCATAACTAAGAGTTACTACGACCCAAAATCGCAGGCTTTGACAATAAACAAATCTGTCTCACACAGAAAAGTCTATCAAAGGATAAATCTGTCTCCCACAGAAAAACCCTAGTTTTTGTTCCGTCTTATGATCTGAAATCAAGGTGAACAGGAACCAATTGATAATCCGGTCTTATATTCCCGAAGAACAGACTAGATTAATCAATCACCTCACAACAAACTTAATCAACTAGCGAAAGAAGATGTCGCGGAATCACAAACGATGAGAAGAAGGCGTTTGTGATTACTTTTATATCTTTCCTATCGGAGAACTCTCACGATCTCAAGCCAATCAATATAATTGTACTCGTACGATAGAAGATGCAAGATCAGATCACACAACTACGATAAAAGTAGTATCGGCCTGGCTTCACAATCCCAATGAAGTATTTAAGTCGTTAACCTGGTTTTAGAGAAGAAAACCAAAGGTTAAAGGAGAATCGACTCTAGCGAGCGCACTAGTATCACACAGACGTGTGGGGTTTAGTTTTTCCCAATGCTAGATGTCTCCTTTATATAGTCTTCAAATCAGGGTTTTGCCGTAGATACAAAGCAATCCATATTCACCGTTAGATGAAAACCTGATTTAGATTCAAGCTAATCTTTCTCGACCGTTAGATTGAAAACTTAGCTTGTCACACACACTTGAGGTATACGTTTACTGGGTTCATGAAAACCATGCCCAAACGTGTATGTGTATGTTGGTTCAACATAGTAACCCAAAAGGTTAACCATATGAGCATTTCATATTAACCTTGTTCTTCTTCACCATAACTAGTTCAATTGACTCAAATGAACTAGTTAGAGAGTTGTCCAATTGCTATGAGATCTTATGTAACTACACAAGACACAATTGAAACAAAGATGATTCGATTGGATGAGTCGACTCATGAACTTTAGCCACTTTTTGCATAAAGCATTCCTTAGTAATTTAAGTTTCATGTTCAGAGCACATCTTTAGATCATAACCACTTAAGTACACAAACAAGTTCGCGGACTTAAGATAACCGGCAGAGTTTTCCAAAACTCAGCAGAAATTCTCGGTAAGAGAACTTTAGCCAGTTCGCGGACTGAGCTCGCGTACTTAGCACACAAACGAGTTATAGGAAATCCCAGCAGGAATTCTCGGTATGAGAACCTGTCGACATTTCGCGGACTACGTATGCAAATTGTTTTGTGGACTTGGCAAAGCCAATTCCTCCGGTTTCTCTCAATCAACAAAGTTCGAAAACTTCGGATTAAGGAATATGACTTATGCACATATGTATTACCAAACAATGATCATATCCATCATTGGTTATATAGACCTAAACTCTTATTCCAACCATTGAAACATTCTCAGAGGACGTTATTCAGTCGTTATTCACGGACCTTTCTCGCCAGAGAAATTTCCAAAGTAATTGAAACTTTTCATGACATTCGTTACTAGGTGAAGATAAACTCGATCAAAGCGAAATGCTTTACCAACACATGATTTTGAGAAAAAGATAAGTAGAGTATACTCAGCTCGAAATATCAAGTGTGTATGATCCATTCTATATAGCATACGACTTTTGTCTCGTAAGAAGTAGGAGATAGAATAGATAGACTTTTGAGTGATATATAAATTCAAGTCTCCACATACCTTTTTGTTGATGAATTTCCACGGTTCCTTGAGTAGATCTTCGTCGTTGTATGATGAATCGCCATGAAGTCCTTGAGCTCAACTACACTTTTCTATCCTAGTCCGAGACTTAGCTATAATAGACTAGAAATCAAGACTCATAGTTTTGATCACTAACATTGACAAACATGCTTGATATAGAAACGTATACGAGGTTGACCGATCTACGCTCTAACAATACCATCCTGGAAACTCCTCTTACTGTGAAGAAACTAGATTTGCAGCTTTCCAAATGGGTGCAAAAAAAGCACCAGGGCCAGATGGCTTTACTGGGGTTTTCTTCCAGACCTATTGGGATATTGTGGGTGATAGTGTAATTCAAATGGCAAAACAATTTTTTGAAACTGAGCATCTTATAACTCAGTTCAATCACATCAACATAGCACTAATACCAAAAACCCCTATGACTGACTCGGCTGATCAATTTAGGCCCATTGGGTTATGCAACTTTGTCTACAAAGTGATTTCAAAAACTCTAACTAATCGAATGAATCCATTGATGGAGAAAGTGATCTCTCCGAATCAAAGTGCTTTCATTCCAAAAAGGCAAATTGCTGACAATGTCATTCTAGCTCATGAGCTAATAGACTCAATTAAAAATAATAGAAGGAAAACTGGAAGTGTTGCTATTAAATTAGACATGTCCAAGGCCTATGATAGATTGGAATGGTCCTTCCTGTCTAAGGCAATGAAAATTTTGTGCTTTAATCCAAAATGGATTAGACTCATAATGAACCGTCTAAGTTCAGTATCTTATTTTATCCTTCTAAATGGTAGCCTTATTGGAAAGTTTCAACCTGAAAGAGGATTAAGGCAAGGGGACCCTTTGTCCCCTTACATGTACATTATTTGTGCAGAAGCTCTATCTTCTTATATTAATAATTTGGAAGATACTAACCTGGTTCAGGGCATAAAATGTGTCAAGTATGGTCCATCCATCAGCCATCTTTTGTTTGCAGACGATAGTCTCCTCTTTACTAAGGCTATAATACCTGATTTCCATGCTATTAAAAATTACCTGTATAAATATTGTAAGGCAAGTGGTCAAGAGATCAATTTCAACAAGTCAGGATTGTTTTTTAGTCCTAAAGTCCATCCAAGACACAAGAAAATGTTATAAAAAAATTTAAATATCACAAATCTCAATCTTGATGAAAAATATTTGAGAGTGCCAATTACTATCTTAAAGTCTAAGACCCAAACTCATATTTCCTTACTAAGTGGTGTTGAGAAAAGAGTAAATAACTGGTTTACTCAATTTTTATCCCAGGAAGGTAAAACTACTTTGGTGAAGCATGTAGGACAAGCAATGTCACTTTACCAAATGACTACTTTCTTAATACCTAAAAGTATGTGTCAAAAAATAGACTTTCAACTTAACAATTACTGGTGGGGTGAGGATCCAAGATCGAACAAGAGAAAGATGCATATCATAGCTTGGGAGAACATCTGCAAAACAAAGAAAGAATGTGGATTAGGATTTAAAATAAGTGAAATCAATAATCTAGCCATGATGGCTAGAAGTGTTTGGAGATTGGTGGAGAATCCATCTTCCCTCCTAGCACAAGTTCTAAAAGCAAAATACTTTGCAAATTGTGACATATTGAACTCTAAATGTGCTGACAATGCTTCATGGGCATGCAAATGCCTCCATAACACTATGAACAAGATAAAACCCTTTATTACATGGGTGGTGGGGGAAGGAAATTTCATATACCACTGGTGTGACAACTGGATTCCAGGGAAAGGGGTTGCTACTCCAAGAGCAAACTCTGTCCCTGACAAAAATCTAAAAGTCCATGATCTTATTAATCAGGAGACAAGAACATGGAATGAAGCAAAGCTTAGTGCTGTTTTTGATCAAGACACAAAAGAAAAAATTGAAAAAATCAGTCTTAGCCTTGAACCTTCTAATGATAGAAGAATTTGGACTCCATCTAAAGATGATGTCTTCTCTACAAAGTCTGCTTATTCAACCCTAAATGTGAGAGGGGATGAATCTAATTCTGATTTATGTAGTGCAATCTGGAAATTAAAAGCTCCAGCAAGGATCCAACTTTTTGTTTCGAAGGCACTCAAATGTGCTTTGCCAGTAAGAGAAATACTCCATAAGAGAATTCATATTTCAGACTATACTTGCCCTAAATGCAGAATGAAGTTTGAACTATGCATGCTCTTGTTACTTGTAAAAAGCTACCTAGAGTATGGAAACTCGTAAACATTCAAAACAATCAGTTCCAGGATTTTACCTTTATGCAATGGACCAGATGTTGGTGCAGTTGTATCCCTATCAAGATTCATCCTCAAGGGCTGAGCAGTTTCCTTTGATTTCTGCGGTTTTGTGGTTAATTTGGGAGAACCGTAATGATATAGTACACAATGACAAGCAAGAAAAACCAATGGTTATCCTATCAAGAGCCAAAGCCATGATGCTGAATATGCCCAAAACTTCTACCATCAGTCGTATCTCTGCAATAACACAAAACCAATGAATTTCTACCCCTTGGATTGCACCTCCTAGGAATTGGTTTAAAATAAACACAGATGGTGCTTGGAACCGTAACTCTGAAGTTAGGGGATTGGGTTTACTAATAAGAGATTCATCTCACAGATTTTTCTACGCAGAATCAATGAACTTAAAGTGTCTGTCGGTGGAAGAAGCTGAAGTTTATGGAATCAGAGAAGCGTTGATTGTTGCAAAAAGAATGAAGATTGATTAGATAATTATTGAAGCCGATGCAGCCTAAGTAATTGAGAAGATTAATAGGAAAACTTTTTTAGGAGATTTGAGAATTCACTACGAGTATCAAGATATAAAATCCCTAATACCCAATTTCGGATCGTTATTTTTTAGATTTGCTAACCGCACCTGTAACGGGGCTGCCCATGAACTAGCTCAGTGGGGGGAAACAAATGCAACCCATATGATCTGGGCTGTCCCACCAATTTGGCTCCTTTCTTTCCTTTGTGGCGACTTCAGGAGGAGCACCACCAATGTTCTGTTGTTCCGTTCCTTGCTTTGCTTATTAAAAAAATAAGAAAAAAGAAAAAAGATGACGGCACGCGGTGGGAGGCTGACCACGAAGGGCTGCCTCACCAGTGGGAAATGAAAGTGGATACGGACGGCAATAGATTTAAGGGGTTTGGCTAATTCATGAATATACATATTACCCCACAGGCTGTTCTCTGCCTAAATATGATATGATATGAGATACAACTATCAAGTTCGATGCGCCACTTTGCTTTTGTCTCCACGCGTCTCAGGATGAGCCACTTTGATTTTGTCTCCACGAGTCTCAGAAAGTGGATGCATGAGACACGGTGTAAATTTTCCATGGACAGCCAAGGGTAATTCGCATAATTTTTGTACAACAAAAAGAATGAAGAAGGTTATTATTGGTGTGTCACATTCTAATAGAGGGGCCTCAACTAATAGGATAAAATCGGGTTATCCATAAGTAATTTTAAAACCTACTAATCTAAAATAATTTTGTAATGACTAAACAATCATAATTTAATTAGTATTTATCATTTAATTAAATTAGATTAATGATTTTGGTTTGTAGTTAGAGATAAAAAATTCAGAGTTAAGGTTATGGGTTTTGGAGGGAAGAAGAAAAAAGAAGAATTTTTTTTTTTTTTTTTTTTTTTTTGAAAACCTAGATTTTAGTCACGGAAAGATAAATTTACGGCTAAGTGATGATGCAATCCTAACCGTAATTGAGAAAAATTATGAAAACAGAATTGAACAAAAGAATAGTTACGGTTCGGTCATACAAAAGACCAACCGTAGATTTACTTACGAGCAAGTTATAAATTTAAAATACCAATCGTAAATTATTTTACGTAATTTATTTATTGAAAATCAAAGATTTTTCTTCGTATGCCATATACAAAACATGAATAAATCTTCACGTACTCTGTTAATGCAAATACATGCGCCCATTAAAAGATAGCCGGTTGTAGAATTTGTGTGAGCCGCATATACACAAATCCCCTATAAATACTCTCTTCGTTCTCATCCATCCATCAAAACACTGTTTTGACTATTGTTTGTCTAACAGTTACTTAGATGGATACGTACTCTGTTAATGATAATCCTCACGTCGAAACACTTATTTATCTCAAGCATAGGATAAGATCGGCTAAATATACGACGGGGATGAAAAAAATGATTATTCAGTATTTTTTACGGTTAGGATTTATGAGAACCGAACCTAACCGTAACAGCAACATAAATAAATTTATGATTTGAAAATTAAACAAATACCTAATATTAAGTGAATTTGTAACCCTAATTTTTTTTAATAATTTCAATTAACTTAAAGCCTAATATTCCATGATTCTAGTGAGTTGGTTATGGTTGTAGAAATTTCAATTAAAGGATGTTTTAGATATTTTGTATTAAACCAAAAATACTCTATAACCAATTTTTTGGTCACTAAGAATCCAAGTAAAACTCGTCAGTTGGATTGCGAAGCCCCAATAATAGGATTCAAAATGAAACAAACCTAAACCTTAATACATTCTCGGCCGCCTTTCTCTTCTTCGTCTCACTGAATGATTAATTGACCAAGGTTAAATAAAGATTAACTGTTAGTATTGTTCTGTGAAAGCTCAGGACGTCACCAAGTCTTCAAAATATCTTTTCTAATTTTGAGGAAATTGCGATTGAAAGTGATGCAGTTCTATTGATTTGTATGATCAAACTTGATGTAATTGATTCTTTTTATTTATTTTTTTGGAAAACAGAGGAGTTATAAGTTGAGATTGATTCTTTTTCGTTCCATTTGATGGTAAATTTTCAGATTGGGTGTGGGAAGAATCACTGGTGCAGATCAGAAATTGATGTTAATTGAAAAAAAATCGACGAAGAAATTTAATCAAATATGGTCTGTTCTTCATCTTTTTGTCTGTTGTTTTTTGTTTGTTTGATCAATTTCTTAAAATCAACATGATTCAGTGAAGTTTGAACTGGTAATGTGTTTGTATGAATGTGTTCGAATGAAATTGTCGAATAATTTGATTGATTATCTCAAACTATTTCTTAATTTTATGAAATTGGGAAAACATAAAAACTAATTTTAATTTCCTGGGACATTTGTTGTGTCTGACAGAGTGCATTGTTTTGATCCTGTAGAAGGCCTCCTTAACAGACGGCCAATAAAGGAATCATATTACCAGGAATCACGTTCCACTCCCCCAACCAAACACGCCATAAGAGTTCAGAGTGACAATGGCACGTATTGGTTTCTGTTTCAGAACCAGCCAACATCTGTTAATTCGATCATCATCACTTTCTTCATCTTCTCAATCTCATCAGTTTCTCCGCCAGGTTTGATTTTCCATCTCATTAATTTCTCTCTCGCAAACACACAAACACAACTATCAGTAGTAAGATCAAGGTGTCTGTTATCTTATAATAACTTTCCGATCTCATACTTATCTTATTATTCAGGTTTTTTCAGAATAATTTTTTATTCAGTTATCAGTTCATATTTAATGAATCTTGTTCTGTAAGTGAATGTTTATCAAGAGAAAACATGTTTTGATTTTGTGAAACTATCTCTATTTTATTAGTGTTTTAACTGGAAACATAGTTTTTTTTTTTTTTTGGACCTAGAAAAGAATGTTGGTTATTTGTTTAGAATTCTTAATAAAATTGGGAGTTGCTAATAACCTTCAATCTCTAATAAATATTCCACGATGTTTACTCTATCTCTGTGCGATTTTAATGGCCAGATGAGCATGGCCACACAAACCGCTGTCTCGACGCTTAGCGATCCTGGTCTCTTAAGAAGCCAAGGACTTATAGGAGGGAAATGGGTTCAAGCATATGATGGAAAGACCATACAGGTTTAGCATCTACTTTTTCTATCCAATTTATCTTGTTTTTTTTTTCTTCTTTTGTTTGACCAGTTTTAGCTGCTACCTTTAGTAATTTTAAGTTCTAACATTTATAATTGCAGACAGTAGTAGTCCTATCCTGTTTTTTTTTTTTTTTTTTTT
>NC_039368.1:101516057-101632057 GCF_003573695.1 Papaver somniferum
TTTTTTTTTTTGCCTTTCCAGTATGATACATATTACGTCTTTTAAACCCTTTTAAAATTGACATACCACAAAGATTAGAAGTTATACTTTTTTTTTTATTTGTAGTTTTTTCTTTTTTCTTCTACAGAAGGAATTTTTTATGGAAATGTAGATCCAATGACTTAGTACCAACTACCAAGTATCTGCTTCAAAAAAAAAACAAAACAAAAACAAACAAACAAACCGAGTTTCATGCAATAACTATTTTAGTTAGAAGGTAACGCTGTTTGAACCTATATACTGATTGGATTATGTGTACACAATTAACGGTCCATATTGTTTAGGACAATGATTAACTCGACCTGCCAATGACATAGTTGACATTGTATGATCTCTACATTACCTTCATCATTTCCCCTCAAAAGAAAGAACCTCCTATGGACAGTTTCACATTCTTTATAGTTTCTTGAATTCTGTTGCTGGATGTTGCTTAGAAATTGAAGAGGTTTCCTGTGATGACAGGTAAACAACCCCGCCACAGGAGAGGTGATAACAAATGTCCCATGCATGGGTAGGAAGGAGACAACCGATGCAATATCGTCAGCCTCTGAAGCTTTTAAAAGTATGTAGTTTCGTATCCTGCAACCTAACTTGTCATAGTGTTGGTGATATAATTTCTTGTTGCTGGTCTGAAGAGAATCTCGTTGAAAGTTCTTTTTTACGTTCTTTTTAGGAATTTCTAAATACTTTCATCTTAGGACCTAAAGGTGACACATTGGTTTTTCTTTTTTGTTGTGTTGTTGCACATATGAGACCGACTTATATGTGTTGGCCCATTGTCCCCTTAAATTTGAAGAAACTGAACCTGCCAATGAAGTTTTGCTAAATCTGGTGGTACAATAAGTGTGTCAGTTGCAGATAGTAAATTTGCTTAAGATACCACATGGACCCTTGGTAATTTTTGCTTAAATAACCTGCCATAAAAATCAATTAGATTGTTAAGGTTGAAGGGCATTTGATTGGAGGATTTATGTTACCACATGAAAGATAAATGCTACACTATGCTCGTCTTCGTGAAATCCATGTAATTGTTTTTGGTTCCGTGGTCATTTGCATAACAATGTCTATAGCAGCTAAAGATTGAACAAATAATTCTTGGAAAAGAACTTTCTGAGTTCCCGATGGAAAGAGATTTTGGCACTTAGCTAAAGAAACTATTGTTACAGACAATATAGAAAAACCAACATATTAAATATATATATTGCATAACCATATCATATATTTTCTCTTACAGCTTGGAGCAAGCTTACTGCAAACGAACGGAGCAAATGCCTGCGCAAATGGTACAGCATACCTGTGATCTTGAAGAAGTCTTTCTGTATTGCTCTGCTTATAACTTGTGTTTCGTCTTACTCTATTTGGATTATTATTAAGTAGACACTTAAAGTTCACTTCCCAATGCAAGATATAGTTACCAATAAAAGGAAGCTTTAGGTGTATGCAAAGAAAAGATATTATGGGGGGTCTCTAGCCATTATTAGATGTGGAGTTCTTTTAAGTTTTATGTATACTAGCGGTAGGCCCACTCAGCACCATGATCGGGCATATTTGTAGTTCGACACTTCCTTAGTTAGCATATTAATTCCGACAAGGCTCGTGAACCATATCTTGGAGAGGCCTCGCCTCGCTGCGGCTACATATCCAATTCCACGCCGTACATCTCGTACCAAACAACATAGCGTAAAAAGATTTCCCTTATTATTTACTTGGGACTACTTGATATTGCTAGAATTATCTAGCAGATGTAGAGTTTGTTGAAACTTAGTTCTAGTGAGAACTTAGTCTAGATATAAATAGGCCATGAGGGTCAGTTACGCCTGGCCTCTAAATGACTTGATTGTCATTTATATCGCAATCAAGTAAGAGAAGAATTAGCTAGTGTCTTCTTCTTGTCATTACAAATATTGATGCTTTCCTTTCTAATTTCTAATTCAACAAACTAACACATTAGAAGCTTCAGTGTTTTGCTTACTAAGGAAATTCAGTGTATTCCTGAGAGTCTGGGCTTTTAAAATATGCCTGATTTTAGCAAGTAGCACCCTTTGTAGTTGGAGCTACTTGTCATTTCCAAATCTTGTAATATTTCTGTTAAGCGCTACTTTGTTTCCTGATTACAAACGTTAGAGTGGCCAATATTTTATGATTGCCAACTTAGATGATAGCTTAGTTATAGTTGTTGCCAATTTTCATATTACCAAGTAATGTGGCCCATGCACCATTATGTAATATGAAAATATACTTTTTCAGTGATGCCTTTAAATCTAATTTGACTGTCTCTTACACATGGCACGTGTGTTTCACACACATTTGAAGGTACGATTTGCTGATTGCTCACAAAGAAGATCTTGGGAAACTCATAACATTGGAGCAAGGAAAACCTTTAAAGGAAGCTATTGGAGAGGTATCCAAATCTATCCATTGCTTTAAGTAGTGCTAGAAATAAGTTTAAACTTATGTAGTTCTTTGGTTCTTTTACAGGTAACCTATGGGGCTAATTTCATTGAGTTCTATGCTGAGGAAGCAAAACGTATATATGGGGATATAATACCAGCCACTCTAACTGATCGTAGATTATTTGTTCTAAAACAGGTAAGCACAATATGCTATCTCCCGTTCTCTAGTATATAAAGACATGCACTCATGTGCGAGTGCAATGATGTAACGTGGATCCACAATTGTGCATATGTAATAGAAGTGATGTTAATGCGTAAATATATATCCACATATAGTCTTAGAATTGACTAAAGCAAAATATGTTTTTCTTGGTATCCTCTAGGACCTGTCTAATAGTTAAAGGCCACCTAAAGTTTTCGGATCTCCAATCTTTAGGCTGCATTCCTTCCAGTTGACTACGGCGGATATGTTTGTCTTGCGATCAAGAGTAGTGTAGTGGTAAAATACATGAAGCAGTCTGTTTCTCAATATTCATGTTGTTTGTTTTCATATATCACTTTTGTTGTTCTTTTACGGGTCCATCTAAAGTCCCACCATCTCTTACATCTAATATTTATTCTTGTCGTTCAGCTGAATTTTGGGCACTGATGTTCAATGAGTTTTCATTACATACCCATTGAAACATTAATCAGCACTAATTTCTTAATGATAAAGCTCATACATTAAAAAAGATAGAAAATGGTGTTTTCAGAAATTTTCTCCATATACAGTTTGTTAGCTGGTTTTGATGTTAGCTTTTAGACTCTAGTCTTGCAGAGATGCAGTTCGTAAGGAATTAGTATTTCCGACTTACTCATCTCTCTCCCTCTTTCTCTCTTGTGATTCTTGCAGCCCATAGGTGTTGTTGGAGCAATTACACCCTGGAACTTTCCTTTGGCCATGATCACTCGAAAGGTATGTCTGTTTAATCACTAAGGAACCTTGCTGCTATCTGCTCCTCACATGCTTGTGTTGAAGGCCACAGTTCTATCTTTATCCTTGGCAGGTTGGCCCAGCTCTTGCATGTGGTTGTACAGTTGTTATTAAGCCCTCTGAACTGACACCATTGACAGCATTAGCAGCAGCTGAGCTCTCCATTCAAGCTGGAATACCGCCGGTACCTTTTACTCGTATACTTTTTTAAGTTTGCTTAGTAGATCATTTCAGCAGTGAACTAGAAACCCTTATCAGTCCCGTGGAAATAACTTCGATATGTGATTTTTATATCGTGGACATATAAGACTAAGATGATATTCCAATGTGTTGAAGAAAACAAGATAGAAGAAAGAGATAATGATGAGAAGAAGCCTCAATAAATTTCCTTACTGGCTTAAGTTTTTATTGTCGAGTAAAGTAGAGTATTGTTGGTCAATGTGATGCTGAAAATTATTTATCTGTCATATATCAAACAAATATGGCGTTAGTCACACTAACGAACTTCCTGGTAATATCAGGTAATTTTCCGCGAAGGCCAACGTTGTCTTAACATGAGCAATAAATTATCATGATAGTTTACTCCTTTGACTGCTCATTTTTGAAGTCACGTTATATCTGCTAGTATAGCACTCAATTCGTCTTTGATGGTTAATTGTGCCAGGCTTTATGCGATGTGAAAAAGTGTTTCCAGTATTTTTGTTAACTATGCACCGGTTTACTAGGATGCAAGGGAACATTTGACCATGTTTTAATAAAGTCGGATAAATAGTTGGTTTTCCTTCTGTATATAATCTAACTTAGTTTGTTACCATTGAATTGATTATGGGTTTCTGATTCAACTGATTTTTTCTGGAATTCTTTGTTTTGCTATTTCAGGGTGCTGTTAATGTGGTTATGGGGAATGCTTCGGAAATCGGAGACACTCTCTTAGAAAGTTCACAGGTTTGCTACACTTAGCAAACTAAATTATTCACTATATTTAAACATTGTGTTGCAGCAAATGTTAAAACATTAGAAACTGAGATGGTCAGTAATCTGCACCGTAGGTAAGGAAGATCACGTTCACGGGATCAACGGCTGTTGGGAAAAAATTGATGGCAGGTGCTGCACAAACTGTGAAAAAGGTATGTGACAAATATTGAAAGTTCCACCTGGTTGCGTGAAAAGTCATCATACATCAAGGTTTCACATGTTAGCTTCTGTTCTACGCTTGATTAAAACTATATCCTGTGGTCAAATCGTACTTATTTATTCAAAATATTAATTGATAAAATGCTAGTGGCAGATACCAGGAATAAGAGAGAACTATTTAAGAAGTACATTTCACAGTATATAGGCTATTTTTAAGAACTAGTTTAGTACATTTCACAGTCCTGTGTACGTTCCAGTCTCTCTTGAAATTCTCTACTTGGTGTTCTAGTGTGTAAGAGTTTCATTGTTTTCTCTCTTAGCACTTCTGCTATGTTCTTTTTGGTGCTATTGGATGCTCTATGTTCCAGTTTCTCCTTTTTGCATTTTATAAGAGTCCCATGCTTCCAGTTTTTTCGAACTATCCAGAATGTAACTAATGGACTTCTATTAGCTTTCATTTATTCTGTTCTGCTAGCAAGTTATGGGCTGCTAAAGGATGATGTTCCATTTCGAAAATATTGTTCAAGTTTCCATGTTAATGTAAAGATTTTTTTTCCGTCGTGGATATTGTTCACATTTTTTTGATATCAAAATTGCTCCTGATTGAATTAGATAGAATACCACGATATCTGGTTTGCGACTGAAATGTTTGGAATTGTGGAGTTCTTCCCTTTTCTTTAGGATTCAAATCTGGGTAACAACTGACAGTTATGCTGTGACTTGTGAGTGAAATGTTTTTGGGTATACATCATTTGCAATACATTTTAACTCTATTTGTGATTGCTAACATGAGTTCCACTTTACAAATTTATCAAGTTTTCTGGTTTTAATGCTCCTCTTGAGGTATGGCTTTACCCACTAAAAATCGAAGAGTAAGATGCGTTGGTTGCATGAAAACGATATCAGGGTGATCATTGATTTGTGTCATATTCAACTGACATGTTATATGAAGGATGCCATCAACTATTAAGAAATGTTACATTTAAGAGTCAGATGTCCTTGATTTGGACAATACAGTACAACTGTTTTGGGTCTTAACTGAATCACTGTGAATGATAATAGCTGTATTTTCAATCAAAAGAAGAAAAAAAATCTCCGCTCTCGAAAATTCTAACTTATGTGTGGATCTTGTGTTTATAGGTGTCCTTGGAACTTGGTGGAAATGCACCCTGTATAGTCTTCGATGATGCGGACATAGATGTGGCCGTAAAAGGAAGTGTAAGTTTAATAATTTTTGGGAATTCATACTCAGTGAGGGGAAGCTGGAATGAAAGCATATTTCAGCATTTATGCTTAATTATATGAAGAATATTTTTTTTTCTTCTTTAATCTTAATCATGAAGGATATTTAGAACACTCTAGTTGTGAAGGGTAGTTCAAATCTTTGCTTTGTAACATCCTCACAAATTTCAGTTAGCCCTAACATGGTCATAACATTCACAGCTTGCAGCGAAGTTCCGTAACAGTGGACAAACTTGTGTCTGTGCAAATAGGATTATCGTGCAAGAAGGTAACTACGATGGAGTAAACATTCAGCAGTATGATTACTGTGTTTGTGCTTTTTCTCCTAGTGTTGCGTAGCTACTTCGTTTAAGATGCAAAAGGTCTAAGGTTAAAAAAAGAAGAGAATGGGTTCAAGATGCAATCACTCAATGTTGTGTAGCTACTTCGTTCTCTCTCTCTCTCTCTCTCTCTAGACTTTTGTATCTGTTATATCCTATTTGCTATTTATATATGCCTCTCGGATATGATACAGGTATTTATGAAAAATTCGCTAATGCTTTCGTCAGTGCTGTGAAAAAACTTGAAGTTGGGTATGGTTTCACAGAAAGTGTTTCACAGGTATCGATTTACTTATTTTTTGGCCTCCAATTTGTTGAAAAATTCTTTTTGTATCCATTATGCTAAATTAATGATAAACACTCTCTATGCAAAATCACCTAACCTCCATTCAAGTTCGAGTCCAAGCCTCTGTTCAGAAAAGGATTATCGTGGTTGTGTATTAGAGATCCACAAAAACTTTAGTAACCAGAAGGTAAATCATAGTAGACGGAAGTAAATTCACACTGCGGAAAGAATGAGGCTTCATTAGATTTGGGTAAGTTCAGTATTGTGTGGAGGGTCGGTTTCAGATGGCTGCAGATTAGGATGTGGAAAGAGTAAACCCAATGATTGTTGATTAGGTCAAATATATTTTGGCAGCTAGGAAGTCTCCTGAGTCACATGTTAGTGTTATGTAATAACCGAAGGAGCATGATTTTCCCAGCTTGTCTGTTTGTTTCTGATTTTTAAGAGCACTAACAACTATTAGTGTCCTTTGCTACGAGGGGAATCTGGATGGTAGCACTAACTTCTGTGGGTCATTTCTGCAAAGTTTAAGCGTTCCGTGTTTTGCATAAAATTCTATATCTCAGACAAATCACCACTGAAAAAATTACCAAAATGTCAGTATCTTAACAGTTTACGGCCGAGTCCGTGTTTTTTATTTTGCCAGAGCTGTGTCACACACCTTGTACCGATATGAAGATCTGATGTGGTATCTTTGTCATGGGACACAGCTCATGTTCAAGCATAATTACTTGCATATACCACCCATGAACCTTATGTATTCAGTTAACACCTGGATTTATTATTAGTAGAGGTTTGTTACCTATAAACCCTGGATACATAATCGTTAGAGGTTAGTTTTTGAGTAACTATGAATTATGGTTTCTCCCTTTGAATTAGCAAATTTAGGATTGTGGGTGATGTATAATTGTTGTTTACCTTGTACAGGGTCCACTAATCAATGATGCTGCCGTGCAAAAGGTTAGCTGTTGTTTAACTCTGAACTGTTCATTGACTATCTTTTCGGGAGAACCATATTGATTGACTGCGGTTTCCTGAATCACACAGGTTGAATCTTTTCTTCAAGATGCTACCTCAAAGGTATGGTTTATCGTTCGTCTTCCTATTCGCGTTGATTATTGTTTTAGTAATTTCATATGCTTATTGTATTTATTTTAACAATTATTCGGATGGGAAACTTGTGCTGGGGCATGGCTTGCTTAAAATCGTCCACTTTTTTTATGTATTTTAGGGAGCAAAAGTACTCCTGGGTGGTAAAAGACATAGCCTTGGGATGACATTTTATGAGCCTACTGTACTCGGTGAAGTCAACAACGAGATGCTCATAGCAAGGTAAATAAATAAAAAAAGCATATACATTAATTTTATAAGGTTTCATTCGCGGCTAGCCTGCTAATAGGTATTGCAAAAGAAGAAGAAGAAGCCTGTCACTAGGAGATATCATTATCTTCAGCCTAATTGATAAAAGTATACATCTGACATCTAAGGTTAGGTGTAGCATCCGAAACACTAAGAGATAGTCATCGATTAACATGAATCCTAAGTTGCTCTCTCGTGTGTCATATACTATAAGAAAAGCTATTTGTATGATGATAATGAAAATGACTTGGTTTCAAATATATCATGTTTATGACCACCCCATGTACATCATACTTTTTCTGCCACCATCAAGAGTGCTGTCACAACATCACTGCAACTATCAAGAATGTTCGTTTCTTATTTGATCTTTGGGGAACACTGTATTAACAACCTTAACTCCTGCCATTATGACATAATTTCTTACCATTTGAAATACACAACACATGATAACCTATCCACCCTACAATCTGCATATCTGTTTCTATATTGGTGAGATGCAGTGGTGGTGTACTGAGCCTATGCTGCAAAATAATAGGAGTAACGCTTTCACTTCGCTGTAGTCCTATTTTCAGAAAACAGAATAAACTTCAAACCTTGATAATGTTTCTAAATAACCCTCATTTGGGCAGCTGGTGAGCTTCTGTGCATCACAATGAATTTTAGTCCACATTTGAAACCCACCAATCATTGACTAGAGCTGGTGCTTCACAGTTTAATTTAGTTCACCTTAGAAACCACCAATCATTGATTGGTGTTACTTGACCAAATGTGATCAAAATGGATGCTACTTGACCAAATTTGTCCCCAAATTGGAAGACAAAACCATCAGTCCTAGTAGCAGCTTGATGAGTGACTATACATGATATTAGGACCAGCACAGAAAAGCTTGCTTTATGGGTGTTGATTAGGAAGAATTTTTAATTGCTATAATACGTGATATTAGGTAAAACATATTTTAAAGTTTGTTATATTTGGATTTTAGAAGTTAGTCGAGGTAATGAAAGAACTAAACACATACAAATTGACTAGTGGTTGTGGTGCAGACACAATTCTGAATTGCTCGCATTTCAAATTGTTTATGCGATATATCCAATCAAAGAAATGCTGTCTAATATGTACTTTATAATACCTTGCTGTCTCGCCTCGACATGCACATCACTTTAAATATTTTATACTATTCTCTCCTACAGCCAAGAAGTATTTGGCCCTGTTGCGCCTCTTTTGCGTTTCAAAACTGAAGAAGAGGCAATTCACATTGCTAATGACACAAATGCAGGTAAATTTCCATATAATCGTTGCCTTTTGTCATACTTCCTAAAAGTTCAACGTTGCAAGGAGTTCTCTTTTATAATTTTTCTGCAGTGGTTTAGTGAAGATAGCTGCTGTAATCAGAAATAATAAGTGCCCATGGTGTTTACTTAATTCATGGAAGTGCAAGACTTATTCAATAGAAAGTAATTCTGTTCTGTGTTTTTATGTGTGTATATTTAGGACTTGCTGCTTATGTTTTCACAACAAATGTCCAACGTTCTTGGCGTGTATCTGAAGCACTGGAGTATGGAATAGTTGGGGTCAATGAAGGGATAATATCAACAGAGGTGAGTCATTTCTGGGAAGTTTATTCCCATTCCAAAGGTCGTAAGTTAAAGCCATGATCTGCAATTTTGTGGGTTTATCTTGATGTTCTTACCCGTACATAGGTGGCACCATTTGGAGGAGTTAAGCAATCTGGTCTTGGACGAGAGGGTTCCAAGTATGGGATGGATGAATACCTGGAGGTAAGCAGTAGATGATGTTCATCTACCAGTGCGGTCAGCATATGTTTTGAACCAGTTATCATTTCTTTGTTGTTTGTTATTGTCAGTCTAATTTTAACCATAACTTTTCTCTTTGTTGTTTGTTATTGTCAATATATTTTAACGGTTTCTTTGTTATTGCCCACTTGATGCAGGTTAAGTACGTGTGCATGGGGAACATGGGTGGTAATGCATAATTTTGGCCAGCCTTTTTTTCCATGTAACAAGAGAGCTGAGTATATATTCAGGCATAGTTATGGAGAAACATAATTTTATATTTGTCCGTTTGTTCTCACTAAGGTTTCTTAACAATTTCTTCTAAGAGTCGTCATGTACTCACTTTCTTCATCATTTCTCCCTTCTAGAGGAACGACGACTGTAGAGGCGAAATAAACATTTTAGGATTTGAGTAAGCGGACGACCGATGACAGTTGCAGCGGATCTCAAAATTTTCAAGACGTTTTCATTTGAATAAGTGCATAGATTAATAGTTCGTTGCAGTTTTAGGTTGTTTTTCATGTACAGTGTGAGGTAGTATAAAGAAGTTGAACCCACCTTTAATCATCTTTCTTTTTGGGTGGCTTTGCCTGTTTTACTTGTCTTGTGTTTTATGTGCTGCAAAAAATGTAGGAATTAGAAAAACCCTAGAGTTACTCCAGATAACCATCAGGGGTTAGCCCAGTTGGCCAGGAGCCTGACTCTCAAGTAGGAGGTCAGTAGATCGAGTCTCCGCTCACGAGTTTGGAGATCTTATGAAATATTACTTTTAGGTAAATCTAGTTTAAGTTTCTTAATGTATCTTCTTTCCTATTAAAAAAAAGAGTTACTCCAGATGACAAAAATAAAATGAAAATGAATAAATAGATATTTAAAATAAACAAATATGTTGGATGAATATTGTGGGAATGTTAAATATGCCCCTACAATCCATGGGCTTAGCACGAATACCCTTCAGGGGCAACTTTGCAATGGGCTGAATATCCATTAACAAGTTAAAGTCCGTTTTTAACCTCCACAACATTTATTATGTCGGAACTTAAATAGGTTTCGTTTATTCCATTTTCTTGAAAATAAAAAAATTGCAGAGAGAAAAGGTGAGAGCTCAGAGTTGAGATCAGAGGGAGCTAAGAGCTGAATTCGGTGAATCAGTTTCAGAGTAAGATTTGTTTATTCTCCATTGAAAAAGAAACATGCAGTTTTGACATTTCGAAATCGATTTTCAATTCAACTGAAATCATAAGTGTTTGCATATTCGAATCATTGAATCTGAAGATCTACTTCGGTTTCTATTGCAGAGATCTTACGAAGCTTGATTCATTATTTTCAGAGAACAAACGATTTTGATTTCTTCTCATTATTCAAGTTCAATCTCGTTAACATGTAAGATTTACTTTTTTTGCTATATTCTTTGTTTTGTTTTAACATTTTGTTCTGAATAATGTAATGTACAAATTGTTCGTTGTGTTCATACCGTGAATTTGACAGGTTTGTACCTTTTGAATAAATCGTTTTTTCAGTCTATGATTATCATTTTGAAACACAATGAAATTGATAACAATTATTCATAATGACCAGGGTATTAGTCATATTAAAATGAATTTTTATCTATTAAAACCTTTCAGTCAATTAGTAGTTTCAGGTCATATTGTTTCTGAATATTAAAACCATTCAGAAACTGAATATTAGGTTATATTGTTTCTGAATTTTCAAAACCATTCAGAAACTGAATATTAGGTCATATTGTTTCTGAATATCAAAACCATTCAGAAACTGAATATTAGGTCATATTGTTAGTTTTTGATGTGTATTGTTGGTGGTACAATGTAGTTGTTGAGCCTGTTACATATACAACAATGTAGTTTTTGATGTGTATACTTCATGTTTTTCCACCGATTGCCCTGAATATACTTCTCACGAGGGGCGCAGCCCCGAGTGATTTGCGTCATGACCATATTTTAAGCTACAAGACATGCTGAATCACATATTGAATCTCAGGACATGCTGTAGGTTATATTTTGTGATCCAACAATGTAGTAGTTCAACCTGATTACATTATGTTAGTGAATACAAGCAATGTAGCTTGTCAATCGATTTATATTGAATTTCGTTGTTACTAAAAACACATATTGAATCTCGGGACAACTTGTCCAAGTTGCTTCCAATTCTGAAAACAACTTGTGCTTCTAGTTGTGGAAACAACTTGGGTTGGTTGCTTTCAATATTTTCTCCAAACAACCTGTGGTAGTTGCTTCTAGTTGTGGAAACAACTTTGGTTGGTTGCTTTCAATATTTTCTCCAAACAACCTGTGGTGGTTGCTTCCATTGTATGGAGGCAACTTGTATCTGATTATCTTTTGCAATTTACTGAGTATCTTTTTTTGTCAGGTAAATATGGTTGTCGCACAGATTAACTTTTGCAACTTAAGCATCTCTATGTTATTTCGGAATCAACTACCTTCAAGGAGATGCAAAGTGTTGTGTTACATTTTTGGAGTATTCTTTCTCAAGTCCCTTTTGTGATTCTTTCTGATGTTAATGGTGTACTTCAAACCGTTCGGTCTGATTTAGATTTGAATTTTCTTGTTATATACTGCCAATCTAAGAGAATAGAAATTTTAAAGTTCAATGTTCAGTGTTCAATTCGAAACTCCTTCTTCTTCTTCTTCTTCTTCTTCATGTGATGCTTCTTATTTTTGTGGTGCTTCTTCTTCAGCTTCTTCAAGTTGTGTTTCAACTGACAATTTGGCTTTTGTTAAAGACATGACTGATGATGTTTCAATGAATCAATTATCCATAAGAGGACCAAGAAAGTGTGATGCTTGGGCTGGAATTCTTATCGGAGTTGGTCAGATGTTTGAGGGAGGGAAAGATAAAGTCTGTGATGTCATGATGAAGTATCAAGTGGAGAGTGGGTACAAAGTCAAACCTGTGAAGAGTGATCGAAATCGTTATACCGTTTGTTGCCTTTTCAAATAAAAAGGATGTAACTGGAGGTTCCGCTCATATTTGGTAGACCCAAAAGGCCATGCTTTTAAGTGCAAGTCTTCTATATCAGAGCATTCTTGTGGGTTGGCATGCTCTGATCCTTCAAAGCTTCGAATGACAGAGACTTTTTTATCAAGAACATCATAATAGACGATCTTAGAGTTTCAAGTAAGAAGAAATCAGCTGCTGACATTCAAGATTTGTTTTTCAGAGAGTATCAAGTTGACCTCACGTACCATCAAGCATATCGTGGACTGAAATTTTGCAAAGAATGTATTTGGGGAGATGATATCAATTCGTATTCTGACTTCTTGTGGTATGAAGAAGCTGTGAAGCGTCATAATTCTGGAAGCGTCATCAACTTTGAGTTTACTACTGAAAACCGGCAGTTTGAGAGGTTTTTTATTGATTTTGAAGCTTGCATCACATGGTTCAACAAGTATTGTCGTCCTATGCTGATAATAGATGCTATGTTTCTTACTGGAAAGTTCAGGGGTGGTCTTATGGTAGCTTGTGGGGAAAATGGCAACCAAGGTATTATGCATTTTCTTTCCTTTTCTCTTTTTATGATGTGTTTCTTTATTTTTTGTGTTTCTATCTATGGTTTTACATTTTTTTCTTCAAATTATGGATAAAAACCTTTGGTAGAAAATTTGTAGCCGACGTATGTTGTTGTTTTTAAGTTTCTTGTCTAGCATGATGTTCTTGTAGGTTCAGATTTTTGTGAAACAACTTTCAGATTTTTGAAACCAAGTTGACCAAGTTGATTCCATTTTTTGATACAACTTGTACTAGTTGGTTCCTTTTTCTGTAGACAACTTGTCGTGGTTTCTTCCACTGTTTAATTCGAAACACGCTACCCATTTTTTGTATTAAACTTTTTTGTTTCTTTTTCTTTGCAGAGATATTTCCACTTGCGATTGGACTTGTTTCTGGCAAAAATGGTGATAATTGGCGCTGGTTTCTGGAAATTTGAAGGGAATTGTCGATGTTGATCGTCCTTTGACCATCATATCTGACCGTGGAACTGGAATTTTGAACAATGTTCCTGATGTCTTTCCAAATGCTTTTCACTCATATTGCTCGTACCATATGAAAGGCAATATTCCAGTTAGCAAGGGCAAGAATTGACAAACTGCAGTGAAGTTGTTTGAGCAATGCTACAGTGTTGTCACCAAGGAGCAATTTTTGAAGGCAGTATCAAGCATGCACAATCTGAAGTTGTTCTTTGTTATTGATTGGATGAAGAAGATCCCACTGAAGAATTGGGCAACACATGAGTTTGTTAGGGAAAGGTTTGGAGAGCTTACACCCAATATAGTTGAAAGCTTTAACAGCTTGATTAGGCACGAAAGCGACTGCAAGCTATTGAGTTGATTGAATGTATTCGTGCTAGGACAATGGAGACAATGTGGAAGAGGAAGCTCGCAGCTAGCAAGTGGACTACAAGTCTTACCCCTAAGATGCAAGCAATGTTAGACAAGAGGATAACTGACTATCATAGATACAAGGTGCGTCGATCCAGTGAAAAAGTATTTGAGATCTAACTAATACCGGGAAGCATACTGTTGACTTGGACTTCCAGACCTGCACTTGTCAATGGTGTCAAAAACAGATTCCCCTGCAGTCATTCCGTGAAAGTTATGGTGCAGATTGGTGAGGACGAGGTATACAAGCACATCATACCTTACTACTCTGTCGAATACTACAGAGGTCTGTATTCAAAACCTATCTATCCCATTCCTGATGGAGACAAGCCGGACGAGATTTCTCGGACCAAATATTTCATGCCTCCCCCTGTTGGACCACAAGTTGGAAGACCAAACTTTGTTCGTAAACGCAGTTACTGTGAGAAATTTCGCAAGAAGAGAAAGTGTGGCCGTTGTGGAATGCTTGTATACCATAATCATAGAACATGCCGCAGTGCTCCATTGGCCCCTCACCCACCAATTTTCAAGGATCAGCCAAGGATTGGAAGGTTTTACAGAATGATGTTCCTATGATCTTATGAATCTCTCAACTGCATTAGACAAGTGAGAGTTAGAGTGGGTCCTAGTTTCTTTCTTACGGTATATTATCCAAGATTTTGTTCACGATACACCAAGCATTTTCGAATCCAGATATTTATACATGGCGGTTCGACCTGTGATGCGGTATCGAGCGGAATGTTGGGAGACTGAAAACCAATACATGAGAGAGCTTGGTTTTCGTGAACGGTAGTAGTTCGGAATGTGTGTCTTTCCGAACTACCGCCGTACTACGAATCGTTGACCGGTTTTTTGGACCGAATTTGGATTTTGCGGATCCATATAATACACGTACATTTACCGTTCCGTACATTTGCCGAATTACGAAATGCTAACTAGGGTAACGTTCAAAAATCTCGGCCTTTTAAAGTTTTTGATCCGGAAATGCTAAATTCAGAGGCGCCGTACATTGGGTATGCTCTTCTCAGTGTTTCTGTGGCTGGCGTGGGCGTGGGGTAGAATATTCTATCCAGAGCAATTATTAAACGGTGCATATGTTGTCATTACGTGCTTAGCTACTTTCTATCAGAAACATATTCATCATGGCTTCGTAAAATATGAATTGTCACATGCCTGAAGCCATATCAGAAACATGCAGTATCATGATTTTACGGTTTTGACCTTTGTTGAAAATCCACCATCAACAGCAAGTTATCTTGTTGTTGTATTTTCTCGATCTCGTATCCATAGACGATCACACGAAGTGTGAACCGATTAGTTGTATTGTCTCGACTCAGTCCATAGACAATCACTTTCGGAGAAATGACTTATAGGTGGAAAAGTTTTAGATTGAGGTATATTTGGGTACCCTCGTCTTTTCACAAATCAGTAGTCAAATAACTTTTTCCTATAGAATGATTGCAGAGATTCAAAATAAACTACAGTTCTAATTCAACATAATGGAACAAAGTAACTATGAAATATAACAAAGTAAAAGTTAAGAGAAACTAGCAAAAGTTGTTTCCACATCTGGGAGCAACTTCATCAAGTAGCCTCTAGAAATGGAGTCAACTAACTATAGTTGCTTCCGAATCTGGGAGAAACCGGCACAATTTGTATCGATTTCTGGAGCCAGAATGCAATTGCAAAAAAATGGACTACTAGCACACGTAGTCTTAGGAAGTTGAGATAACTATCTTAAGTTGCTTCCAAATATGGGAGAAACTAGAAGGAGTTGCCTTTAGAAATGAAGTCAAATAACTAGCAAAATGAACTAATAACATGTTTGAGTCGTCATTAAAAGCATAATTAACCCGAAAAATGGACTACAAACATGTTTAGAACTCAGAGAATTGACAAATAACATGTTTGAGTCATCATTATCATGTGCAAGTACTAATTTTACATGTTTTGTGAAACTTAATGTGCTTTTGAAGTTTAAAAAATTACAGATTAAAATCAAACACTCACACAGACCATCAAACCCTCAAACAAGAGGCATAAATCATATAT
Organism: Papaver somniferum; assembly: GCF_003573695.1. Taxonomy (NCBI): domain Eukaryota; kingdom Viridiplantae; phylum Streptophyta; class Magnoliopsida; order Ranunculales; family Papaveraceae; genus Papaver; species Papaver somniferum. The sequence goes on from NC_039368.1 coordinate 101,532,064, forward strand.
GAAACAATTATGCTTCAATAACTGAATCAATAATTAAAGATTATCAATAACTACTAATTCAACAACCTAAAAAAACTATTGTTCTTTGAATCAGAAACAAAATAGACTACTAATTCGACACCCTAACTAAATCAAAAACAAGTTCAATCAAAATCAATGTTTTTTTTACCTTTCTTAATTCCAACGAAAGAAATCTATTTCTTTATCAGCAACAGAGTCAGTCGATTTTGTTGATTTTCATCACATGCAACATGAAATCGAAGCAAATTAGTATGAATCAGTAACGTCTGAAAATATAAATCGATTTTTTCAATAATTTTTTTTGATAAAATCGTTTCCGAAACCCTAAAAAATCGAATTCAGATGAAGATTAAACGGAATCGAACCACAAAATCTATGTTTACCTTCGATTTTTGTCGTTGCTGATTCACTGCATCTCTGAAACCTAATGAAATCAATGTTTTCTTTCGGTTTTCAGATGAATTTGTTCTTCAAAATCAAAGAACACTTCAGATCTACTAAGTTTCTTGTTGTTTTCAGTTGATTTTCGAAGTTCTGAGCGTTGATTTCTTAGAAAAATCAGTTTTTTTCGGTTTTTCTTCTGAAACTGAGAGAGAATGAGAGAGAAAGAAATAGGGTGAAATGAAAATAATCGGTTGTTTAATCACGCTGAAAACGGTTATTTGCATTTATTAAGGGGATTTTTAGTAATCTTACAATTCGAGTTCGGGCTTTTTCAAACCTAGGGGTATTTGTAAAGATGATAAGGATATTTTGGAAGGGGACCTATACTAGGGGTATTTAAATAATGTTCCCATGAATATTATGTTTTCCAACTGAAAGGGTTATATTTTTTGAACAAACCAACATTCTTAAGGTTTAATCCTTCGAATAGAGTCAACATTGTCAAAGTAGCATAAAGAACAACATATACATGAAAAGGTTGGTATCTTAAGTGCTTCAAATATTCAACTTTAAGATTGCCGGCGTCTCCTTTTTGGGACCTTAATACCATATTGGTTAGATGAGGCTTAATTTGGTTGGGTTTTAAAGATCGTATCCGCATCCAACCCATTAGCGAACGGTTAGGGCATCCATCCGCAAAAATACGGGTGGTCTCGGTTAAATCCGTGGATCACAGACCAAGTGCTTATCCATAGTCGGTACTTTAAAATTTGGTATCAAAGCCAATCGCCACAACTCATACCCGCTCCACAGAAGAGGGAGACTTATAGGCTAGGTGTGGATGACCTATGTATGGCCGTAATGGTGGGATGTTGGGATTTTAGTCCCACATTGGTTATATGGGGCTTAATTGGATAGTTTATAAGTCAATGAGATCCCTCAACTTGTAAACCGGTTTTCGAGTCGAGTTCTACCCATGGGATTATGACGAGTTAGGGTCGGTACCCTAACACTCTCTCTGGTACCCTAAAACTCTCCCTTGAGGAAGTTGGATGGTATCCTAACACTCTATCTTTCTCTTGAGGAAGTTGGATCTACCCTTGCCAAGAGTTTAATTCTGGTACCCTAACACTCTCTTGAGGAAGTTGGAGTTGTCCTTGCCAAGAGTTTAATTTTGGTATCCTAACACTCTCTTTTTAGGAAATTGGAGATTCCCTTGCCAAAAGTTTAATTTAACAGACATTCTGAACACGCAACTCTGCTAGATTTAAACTTCATATGCCCGTTAAAATCATCTCGGATAGTAAACTTCACTTCATCCAATAACTAACCCGCTCCGCCGGCATCTTCGGAACCCTATGTGCCATATGTTGCTTGCAATTATAGTTTTTCACTTAACTAAAAGCCACATGTTCGGATATACTTGTATAAACTAGGTAGCACAATTTACTTCAAGTTTCTCTATAACTTCCAGCGTTTGCTTTGAACACTCGAATTACGTCGCTGTCGGATATACTTGGTGTAAACTAGGTATCACAATTTACTTCAAGTCTCTCTATAACAGCCAGCGTCTGCATTGAACACTCGAATTACATTGCTAATTTGTTCTATTATGTGGAGATGATGAACTGAACGTACTGAAGTGACCTCCATCTAACTTCTACATTCACCTCTTACAGGCACTCCAGTTGCGCACCAATTCCATGCACAGTTGACCAAGCCAAGAGACTTTTTTCTGTAATTTTTTAAGTAGGAATGAACGTTTGATCCCATATATGTTGGGATTTGGATGCTTTAGTCTTACCCTCTTAAGCCTAGTATTGGTTAATCCTAATTTACGAAAGGAAAAAATACAGTTTAGTCCAAAAACGCACCAAAAAGTACGGATTAGCCCATCCCAAGTTAACTAGGTACAAATTAGTCCAAAAGATATTTAAAATATGAAAAATATACAAATAACCTTCATGATTTACAATTTAGTCCAAATGTTTATCGTTTAGTCCAAAGTGACTCACGGTGATGCCTACAATTCTAAATAACATAAAAATAATGAAAAACAATTTATCTTTCGAACCGCTCTTCCAAAATCCGCAAGCTTTATAATATTCGAAAATCCATTTTCGAGATCTGCAATAAGAGTACCCATATGACTATATAATTTTGATTTTTTAAATTTATTAATTTATACTTGGTGTACATGTACACATCAACAAAAGTCCAGAAAATCCAGCATCCATGCTCATAAAACATACAATATATCCATGGGACGAGACAATGGTGTACAACCATATACTGCAGCTTGTCTATCTAGTTAAAATAATTGCAATATGGAAGTCATGAGTTATGAATTAGTAAATTTTAACACAAATTCTGGTTGTTTGCCAAAACATGCATTCTCATATTTGAAACTTGGAAATTGGTAAGACTAACATATATCTCAATGCATGGTTGTCATGGATGGTAGTGGACGACGGGGACCTTTAGGTGCGTGTGTAAAATAAATTCAAAGACAGACACAAATCAGCTAAATCATCAAGTAAAGAATGAATTCAATACCTCATTAATAGCAAAAACATGTCCATTGCTCTTCTTCACTTTTTTAAGGTATAATTATCCTGAGTGAAAAGGCGAGGGTACCCAAATATACCTCAAGCTAAAACTTTTCCTACCTATAAGTCCTTTCTCCGAAAGTGATTGTCTATGAACTAAGTCGACAATACAACTAATAGGTTCACACTTCGTGTGATCGTCTATGGATACGAGATCGAGACAATACAACAACGAAGTATGTTTACTTGATACAAAGGTTCGGACTTAACCAAACACAATAGGATTGCTTATCAAGTAAATAAGAGTTAACGTTTGTGTAATTTACTTTAATTATAATAAAACAATTATAATGCGGAATATAAAAGTAAATGACACAACAAGATTTTGTTAACGAGGAAACCGCAAATGCAGAAAAACCCCGGGACCTAGTCCAGAATTGAATACTCTCAGGATTAAGCCGCTACACAAAATTACACTAACTTCGTATAGTTGAGACCAAGTAACTAACTCTATAGTTCACCTAGTTCCTTCTGTATTCCCACGCCTCCAACTTATAAATAAGTCACGTACTTGAAACAATTCCTTTGGTTCGTATTCCAAACAGTAAAGGAACAACAAATCTATTTGGTATCAACTCTATTCAACCAAGTGATATGATTCGGACAAAGGATCTTCCGTTTATCTCAACATAAACTCCTTCGTCAGGTCCTTAGATCTATCTTATGTTCAATCACCCAAAAGGTAATCGATTAAGATTAAGCCAACATCACCTTTAATCCGAAGAACCGTTTTGATGACGATCTACTCAATTAATCAATCCAATCTACCACAAGGATAAACTGATTATTAATTGGATCCTATTTTACCGAAACAAGTATTGTGCACACCAAAGATTATAAAACCCAAGTCAGATCTTCAATATCTTCTTTGTCTTCAAATCTTCTTAAATCTTCAATAAAAACCTGTACACAATCACTTGAATCTCTTGTGATCAATCACGCAGAGAACGAAGTCTATTAACAATGGATTATCACAAGATCATCTTTAGAACTAACATCAGTCTAAAGATCCCTGTCGAAACTCTGAACTAGTTTGAGTGAATCTTATATCAGAAGAGAAGACTCTCAAGAATAAACAAACTAGGTGCAATCAGATTTCAACCACCGTTAGTCAATCAAATCAATCGAAAACAAAATATAAACCGCAATTATATAGTTTCCCACCAACTGGTCGCGCTAGAGCTTCTCAATCCCAAAAAAGACTTTAAACTGCGTGGTCGTAAGAGATTTCGCCTAATTAGGTTACTCTCCTCTCCGAATAGGCGGCTACACCAGTAACAACAACAAAAGAGTAAATCTGTTGTCACGAAGGATTTTAGTTTGCTAGAAAGTCAAACTTCAAGTATTTATAGACAAGGAAGTTTGGATACCAAGGAATTTACAAAACCGAAAATATTCTCAAGATATTCATTAAAGCACAAATTCGGTTTCCATAATTCCTACAAATGCTCTGTCCAAAAATAACGAGCGAAATCTCTCGTAAAATCTAATTAATAAATGCACATTACTAATTCTGTAATTTCCCTATAAAATGAAATTAATAACCTTAATTAAAATATTCTTAACTTACTTATGTTTCGATCCTGGGATTCTCTTCCCTTAGCCGTTAATGAATATCTATGAACAATTAAAGAAATAAACATTCACAACACGTGTTCAAAGTTTGTCGACATCTTAACTTTGTAAGTTATCTTTCACACTTACAACCTTGAAACTGATTTGCCACACTTTTAAACAAGTTTAGAATTGGTTCATCCGACTTGAAGAACTATGTGATTGATCAAATCAATATTCAATCACAATCATGGGTTTACGGTTCTACTAAAACAAGTTTCGGTTCTACCTCCATGTGAGTATTATGCATAGTCACACTAGATTTCCAATAATTCGGTTGACTAGGTACTAGGATTGGTTCTGCACATATATATGGTATCTAACTTATATGTGTTGCACATGTCCATAGGATCGGTTCCCCTTTGCCTAAAAACGTGTTGCACGTGTCCATAGGATCGGTACCCCTTTCTGCTATAAACCTTGTTGCACCCTATACAAGGATCGGTTCCCTTTGATGTACTGCACCCCTTACAAGGATCGGTTCCCCCTTTCCTTTTAATTGGTCAGACATACGAAATCCGATCAAACCACAAGTGATTACTTAAGATCGGTTTTACTAATAAAAGTTATACCAATACATAAGTCAGGCCTTTGTGAATAGTTCTACCAAGGACACAACAAGTTGCGAGCGGTTATACTCTATCAAACATATTGGTTGTTCATAAGATATGCAATGAATAAAAAAATCAATAAAACCTGGCAATTTCCTTTTCGGTTCACAAACAAGTTTATGAACTTACTTCCTTAGAACACATGTAAACATTGTTCCCTAGGATGAAATCCTCACCTCATACCCATACATAATCACAATAGCATTCAAATGATTATGGCGATGTCTTATCTACAAAGTTTAATGGTTAAGCAATAAACCTCGTATTGTATTCCTTAATACTATGTCTATGTAGAGTTCAAATATGCTTCGCAGTTATGTTTACAATATGCACAACTTGAAATATATGTTAGGAAATGAAACAGTTCAAGTCAAATATCACCAACCTCAAGTGTAAGGATGATTGTTGTCGTTGTAGCTCCTTGCTGCTTCACATCTTCAAGACTTAGCAATACTTGTAATGTCTCATATCCTAATACTTTCAAGCTAACATATACGAAGTTGACTCTAGTACATAATCTAGCGACTCTTAACATGAGTTTTGATTCACTAAAATATGACAACCAAACTTGACATACCAACGCTTGGTGGGTTCAACCGAGCAATGCTCTAACAATCTCCCTCTTTGTCAATTTTAGTGACAAAACTCGTACATCATATGGATAAACAAATTACAATAATTCATTACAATCCGCTTGATTCCCGATTCAACAGCACAGTAAAACTGCTTACATTCAATCCTTGAAAATGTCGTTGTTGACATTATAATAACAAAGAAAATACTCCCCCTAAGGAAGATAGGTATATATTTAATCCGCACGTCTTTGTTATACCAATTTATATGACATGTTACTCCCCCTTAGTCTGTGCTTTCACTCTTTCGTTAGATAAAACATTCAAGTACCAATGTTCTTTTCCCTAGCGATGTTAATCAATATAAAATCAATGCCAGCATCACCTGTTTACTCCATATATTTCTCCCCCTTTTGTCAGAAAAATGACAAAGAAACGAAAAAATAAAGGACAACACGAAAAAAATCTTACAAATCTAATAGACTTGCAAACCTGTAGAGTTAGGCACGAGGGTTCCACACATCATGTTCTGATAACCAATATCAAAATCGAAACTACAAGTAGTCTTATTTTGATATGTTACCAAGGAAACAATTTTCCGAAACAATTTTTCCAATTTAGTTTAGCAAACCAAAAACAACTAAGCACATTAGTTCCTTTGCTAAACCGATTGTTCAAAAACAACCGCTTAATTCGATAAGACCAAAATAAAGATAAACTCCATTTTTCTCATCAGGTTCTAATTATCCATAAACTTAGGCCTTTATATTTTAAACAAGACAAGTACTAGGTTAGTTAACTAGCATTCCTTGTTTAGGCATTCGATTAGACTTGAATAACCGAAAACTCACTTTGATAAGACAAACTAAGATCAGACTTAACTTAGTTTCTTATCCGGAATCGAATTGGACTAAACAACTCATCTCGTACACAAATTATTTCGTTAAGCCATAAATAATTCATGCAAACCAAAATAAATCAACTTGCATAATTATTCACCTCAACCGGAAGCAATTGAAACAATCATAGACATTAAAAGCATCGCAATTGCACTGTAATATTGTAAGCCTAAACAATTGATACCATACAAAAGCAAGATAACAATAGTTTTTCTTAACTGGAACCAATTGAATCACACACACATCAATTGTACTGAAATTTTGTAAGCCTAAACAATTGATACCATACAATAAAGCAAGATAGCAATAGTTTTTCTTAACCAGAACCAGTTGAAATACACATCCACACACAAATCATGGAATAAATATCAATTGAACCGAAATTTTATTAAGCAAAAGCAACAAATATATATAATATAAACTCAGGCTTTTCTTCAACAGGAAAAAAATTAACTAACAAGATTGTTACCTTAAATTTCGCATCCACTTCTCTAATATGATAGCATCTTCGTCCAGGGAGAATTGATATCAAAATATCACCACGTTGTCATCCTTATGCATAAACAAAAGAATAACAACACACCTCAACCTTTACCAGAGAAAGGTTGAAAACCGGTTTTAACAATTGCAAGCAAAAGTTGAAAACCGTCGAAACACATATGTTTTTATTCTAAACCAAAACCGATTCAACATATTGTGACTTTTCACATATTATTTCTACCAGAAACCCTCATGATCCTTTGATAAAGCCTACCTAATAGGGCTAGAACTTAATCCCGCTAAATCAAAAAGTCACCCAAACCATAAGGGTTCACAATATATGAGATCAAATATTAAGGTAGTAAAACCGAAATCAAACATCCCATAAACACAAATGTAATACACCAGAAATATTCAATAAAGAATCAAGTATTGCAATTATCTCTATCTTGTAGAGAATTGAATTGCAAAAACAACGCAAAAAGAATGAGGTCATTCGAGTTCGGAGGAATAAGTTATGCACAAAACAGTTTTTACACTTTTTCGTAAGGAGACCTCTCACTAGGATCGGTTCCCTCCAAATGACATGGTACTAGGATTGGTTCCCTCACTATGACAGGGTACTAGGATCGGCTCCCAAGTGTTACTTGTGAAAGATCACAACACTAAACTGTTTTCGACATATCTTTTGCATACGATGTCCGAGTTCAGTGATTTTTGGCTCGTTTTAACTGTCAAAACAAGAGCTACACATATATGATCAGTAGATATCAACAGCATAAACTCACAATTACCGTTTTTATCAAAACATCAAATAGAGATAGAGAGAGTATGAGTATAGAAGAAAAGAAATCTCCTAAATATGTTAATTAGTCATATAATAACCGAGAGATCATGTGCTCGGTTTTTCATGTGCTTCCTCACCTTTTAAAAATATTGAGCACTAATGGTGAGCATGCACATTCTAACACAACTAGGTTGTGTTGAGTTGATCCTTGTCTTGTTCGTCACGAGTGACTAAGACGGAATCATCATTCTTGACCTCTTGCTTGGTTTGTTTTCTCTTGTTTTTCTTCTTTGACTTGTGATGTAGAGTGTTATTATCACAACCTTTAATAGAACAAGAGATTTCAGACATAATGTCATTCTTTAGCCTTTCAAGAAGACTCTTGTAATTATTGTCACCAACAATTAACAGATGAGAGTCATTCTTGTGACTAACTTTTGGTCCCTTCTTGGCTATGAAGGATTTTGGGACCCATTTAGAGTTGGGTTTTGCAGGAGCAGCTTTCTCCTTCATAATACCATTGGAATCATTGTCCTTTTGAATATTTTGCGAAACACCCTTTTTCCAATTTGGAACATCATATCTTGTCTTTGCATTTACAAAGTTATATCTCTTTGTATATTCGGGTCTTTTATGAGATGACCTTGTCAAGTGATATGCAAAATTCGAACTATCATTATAATAATTCTTTTGCCTAAACTTAGGATAATACCGATCTGAGTTCTTAAGAGGAGAAAACTTAGCCAATTCGTTTGATACAATGGAAAGCGCATCTTGCATCTTACGAACTTTGCATCCCCATTGCAAGTGTCCTTTATTACCACAATAATAACAATGCTTAGTATAAATATACGAAGTATGAGTTTTAGTGTTACATTTTTGTGGGTCCTCTTGCATTGGAGCTCGACGAGTGTTCTTCTTCTTCTTCTTCTTAGCAGAAGTGCTCTCTTTGATTACTGCTGGTTGAACACTATTCTTAGGCTTGACAGACTTTTCTTCTTTACAAGAGATATGAGCATCTTTGTCATCAGTGGAAGCCTCTGATTGAGAAGAATTTGTAGCTTTAACAAATTTTACCTCTTTGATAATATTTGATGCATCTATTCCCTTATAGCCCAATCCTCGTGTATCACGATGATTTCTACTTGCTTCTAACATTGAGGTTAACTTGTTTGAGCTTTCATTGGATTTTTTCAGTTCCAAATTTTCTTCTTCCAACATCTTGATTTTATCAAGAGCACTGGCTAGATCATCCTCAAGGCGTTTTTCTCGTGAGAGATATACACCTTCTTTATCTTCAAAACTCTTTTGTTGAGAGTTTATCCTTGCATCAGATTCAACGAGTTTCTCTTCCAACAAATGAGTTTTTCAAGAGTAGCATCACGCTCCTCTTTTAACAGTTCTGCTTGAGAGAGACTAGCGTCTTCTTTTTCTTCAAGACCCTGAATTTGTTGAGAAGTATCTTCCCTCAATTTTTTGTAGTCTAGACGATGCCTTTCACATTCAGTAGTCTTTAATTGTAAAGTAACCTGAAGTTCCTTTATTTTCTCATTAGACACACTTAAGAGAATTTCGTTAGACAACAATTTCTAACGAAACTTTTCCAACATAGAGTCGGTGACCTCTGATTCTGAAGATGGTTTAAAAACCTATTGCGATACATTAACTGAGTCTTTCAATAATTTTCGCTTTCGCTTAATCTTAATTTGACTCATTTCTTATAGGTTGGATCGCACCAAACACAGATTGTTAGATCTTTTCGTGTTTGCCTGCTCTGCCACCAATTAAAAAGGCGAGGGTACCCAAATATACCTCAAGTTAAAACTTTTCCTACCTATAAGTCCTTTCTCCGAAAGTGATTGTCTATGGACTGAGTCGAGACAATACAACTAACCGGTTCACACTTCGTGTGATCGTCTATGGATACGAGATCGAGACAATACAACAACGAAGTATGTTTACTTGATACAAAGGTTCGAACTTAACCAAACACAATAGGATTGCTTATCAAGTAAATAGGAATTAACGTTTGTGTAATTTACTTTAATTATAATAAAACAATTATAATGCGGAATATAAAAGTAAATGACACAGCAAAATTTTGTTAACGAGGAAACCACAAATGCAGAAAAACCCCGGGACCTAGTCCAGAATTGAATACTCTCTGGATTAAGCCGCTACACAAAACTACACTAACTTCGTATAGTTGAGACCAAGTAACTAACCCTATAGTTCACCTAGTTCCTTCTGTATTCCCACGCCTCCCACTTATAAATAAGTCACGTACTTGGAATTATTCCTTTGGTTCGTATTCCAAACAGTAAAGGAACAACAAATCTGTTTGGTATCAACTCTATTCAACCAAGTGATATGAGTCGGAGAAAAGCTCTTCCGTTTATCTCAACATAAACTCCTTCGTCAGGTCCTTAGATCTATCTTATGTTCAATCACCCAAAAGGTAATCGATTAAGATTAAGCCAACAACACCTTTAATCCGAAGAACTGTGTTGATGCCGATCTACTTAATTAATCAATCCAATCTACCACAGGGATAAACCGATTATTAATTGGATCCTCTTTTACCGAAACAAGTATTGTGCACACCAAAGATTATAAAACCCAAGTCATATCTTCAATATCTTCTTAAATCTTTAATAAAAACCTGCACAAAATCACTTGAATCTCTTGTGATCAATCACGCACAGAATGGAGTCTGTTAACGATGGATTATCACAAGATCGTCTTTAGAACTAACAACAGTCTAAATATCCCTGTCGAAACTCTGAAATAGTTTGAGTGAATCTTATATCAGAAGAGAAGATTCTCAAGAATAAACAAACTAGGTGCAATCAGATTTCAACCACCTTTAGTCAATCAAATCAATCGAAAACAAAAGATAAACCGCAATTATCTAGTTTCCCACCAACGGATCGCGCTAGAGCTTCTCAATCCCAAAGAAGACTTTAAACTGAGCGTCCGTAAGAGATTTCGCCTAATTAGGTTATTCTCCTCTCCGAATAGGCGGCTACACCAGTAACAACAACAAAAGAGTAAATCTGTTGTTACGAAGGATTAGTTTGCTAGAAAGGCAAACTTCAAGTATTTATAGACAAGGAAGTTTGGACACCAAGGAATTTCCAAAACCAAAAATATTTTCAATATATTCATTAAAGCCCAAATTAGGTTTCCATAATTCTTGGAAATGCTCAGACCAAAAATAATGATCGAAATCTCTCGGAAAATCTAATTAGTAAATGCACATTACTAATTCTGTAATTTCCCTACACAATGAAATTAATAACCTTAATTAAAAGATTCTTAACTTACTTGTGTTTCGATCCTGGTATTCTCTTCCCTTAGCCGTTAAGGAATATCTTTGAACAATTAAAGAAATAAACATTCACAGCATGTGTTCAAAGTTTGTCGACATCTTAACTTTGTAAGTTCTCTTTCACACTTACAACCTTGAAATCGATTTGCCACACTTCCAAACAAGTTTAGAATTGGTTCATCTGACTTTCAAGAACTATGTGATTGATCAAACCAACATTCAATCACAATTATGGGTTTACGGTTCTACCAAAACAAGTTTCGGTTCTACCTCCATGTGAGTAGTGTGCATAGTCACACTAGCTTTCCAAAAATTCAGTTGACTAGGTACTAGGATCGGTTCCCCAAATAAATATGGTATCTAACTTATATGTGTTGCACATGTCCATAGGATCGGTTCCCCTTTGCCTAAAAACGTGTTGCACATGTCCATAGGATCGGTTCCCCTTTCTGCTATAAACCTTGTTGCACCCCATAAAAGGATCGATTCCCTTTGATGTAGTGCACCCCTTACAAGGATCGATTCCCCCTTTCCTTTTAATTGGTTAGACATACAAAATCCGATCATACCACATGTGATTACTTAATATCGGTTTTACTAATAAAAGTTATACCAATACATAAGTCAGGCCTTTGTGAATAGTTCTACCAAGAACACAACAAGTTGTGAGCGGTTATACTCCATCACACATATTGGTTATTCATAAGATATGCAATGAATAACAAAACCAATAACACCTGGCAATTTCCTTTTCGGTTCACAAACAAGTTTATGAACTTACTTCCTTAGAACACATGTAAACATTGTTCCCTAGGATGAAATCCTCAACTCATACCCATACATAATCACGATAGCATTCAAATGATTATGGCGTTGTCTTATCTACAAAGTTTAATGGTTAAGCAATAAACCTCGTATTGTATTCCTTAATACTATGTCTATCTAGAGTTCAAATATGCTTCGCAGTTATGTTTTCAATACGCACGACTTGAAAGATACGTTAGGGAAATGAAACAGTTCAAGTCAAATATCACTAACCTCAAGCGGAAGGATGATTGTTGTCGTTGTAGCTCCTTGCTTCTTCACAACTTCAATACTTCGCAATACTTGTAATGTCTCATATCCTAATACTTTCAAGCTAACCTATACGAAGTTGACTCTAGTACATAATCAAGCGACTCTTAACATGAGTTTTGATTCACTAAAATATGACAACCAAACTTGACATACCAACGCTTGGTGGGTTAAACCAAGCAATGCTCTAACACTGAGCCTATTTTATCCTGAAAGATGTACTTCCATTGCATTTACTGGTAAGGCGGTTGACGAATTGACGAAAGCGGCATAATTTGGATCTGTCATCTGTTAATCAATGGGCTGGAGTCGCACTTGATAGACCTGTATTGTATCCAAACTTCTTGCAGCCCATGCACCTCTTCCATAGGAAATTGGAAATATATAAACACCGAATATGACTTTTTCGGCGATGTGGTTGGTATGTGTGTCTTGCTGAAGCGCGACTTTGCTCTTTGATTTTTCATTGATAACAACGCTTATGAATGGCTGAACCAAATACTGATTGTTGGTCAGGCGCCTTCCAGAAATGGAGGTGATGATATCCTTACGCTACATATTTGAAGAGTGGTAAACTTGTCATGGTTATGACTTCTTGGATGACTATCTCTTCTGAGTTGAAGAGGTCCTTGACAGTGAATATTCCGTGTTGAGCCTCAGCCCTCAAGTGTAGTTTACGTGGCTCTATCTTGTATGGTCGGTGAGTTGACCATGATAAAGATATCACCATCTTTCCTCTGTACTGGTGACTCTATTACTTCCTCCAGTGGAAACTAAAATCTGTAGAAGTTCGAATTACCTTTGTCTGTAGTGGTTGTTGATATGGTGAAGCTATGGATGGTATCAACAAACGATCAACAACGGTTCTTGGCAGCAGATGCGATCAGAAGAGACTGCATTTTTGTGGAAACAAAACAGGTTCGCTGGAGATTGGATGTCTACGGTCACGCTCCTTGACATGGAGGAGCGGTGGCACGATCCTTGACAGGGAGGAGCGGTGGCTACGAACACGGACCCGGAAGGGAGAGGCATGATGACTACGAGCGCGGACCTGGTAGGGAGAGGCGTGGTAATGGTGGTCATGGGGTTTGGTAACCATGACCACGAATCTTGGATGAGCAGGAGAGGCATAAGTAATGGTAGCTACATCCACGAGCTTTAGGCGAGCATAGGCGGTGATACTAGCCACGACCACGAACATTAAAAGGCTTTGATCGGCCATTATGTCCCAAAGGATGAGTTTCTTACTTTCAGATAACTCACATACGTGAGTTTGTTTCTCTTCTATTCTTTCCTCTCTTTTATTCTCAGTGAAGCATCTCCCCTTGATTCCCTGCGTGCGGAAGCTCGCCTATTGTTGCTTGCATGATCGTAAGTGCGACCTTGGTGTATTGACTTACTGAAAATTTCAGATTTGTGTCTTCTTGCCAAAACGACCCAAAATCTTCACCCGATGTCGGAATGAAGTGGTTAACCTCTAATTTTTTAGCTAAGAGGAAGATCTAACTTCTTCAAAACAATTTCTTGATTCGCAGTCCGTTTGGTGGTGAAAAGGACCTGACACTGAGAATTAAAAATTTCCCAGGAAGAATTCTGTAGGTTTTGAACTGTCACGTAGTTGAGAGTTTCGGCTGCCATTTACAGCTCATTCATCGGATTAACGTGCCCTTTTAGTATGTTGTAGAAGACTTCCATACGAATCGTTTGTGTTAGAGCACTGCTCGGTCGAATTCGCATGCGTTTCTATCTCAAGCATGTTTGTCAATATTAGTGATCAAAACTATACGTCTTGATTTCTAGTTTACTTATGACTAAGTCTCAGTCTAGGATAGTTAAGTGTAGTTGAAGCTCCAGACTCCAAGGAGATCATCTTACGAAGACGAAGAACTACTCGAGGAACCGGTGGAACTTCATCCGATTAAAAGGTATGTGGAGACTTGAACTTATCTATCACTCAAAAGTCTATTCTATCTCCTACTCTTGAGACAAAGTCGTTTAAGTATGATAGTTTTCATACATACACATTTGCTATTTCGAGCCGAGTTTACTCGCCTATCTTTTTATAGAAATATGTGTTGGTAAGCTTTCGCTTTAACCATTTTCATCTTTACTCATGATGAAAGTCATGATGACGTTTCAATCTTGAAAATAGCTTTGATAACGATAGTCGTGAATAATGATTGTTATAACATTTTAGAAGAATGTTTCAATGATTGAAATGTAGAGTTGAGATTACCATCTATGGATATAAGCATATGTAGTGTGTTCGCACATTAGTGTATAAATCCTTGTACCGGAAGCCAAGTGCGTGCATATGTGTGCATGCGGTATTGGTGAAGGAGACAGGTTGAGTACGCGTACCCACAGAAGTTTTCATACCGAAAATTTCTGCTGGAGTTTGTAATTTTGCAAACTAGTAAACCAGTCACCTTAGGTACGCGTACCCGTACGCGTACCCACGGAAGTTTTCGAACCGAGAATTTCTGCTGAGTTTATAAACTCAAATCCGGTAGCTAAGGTACGCATACCCGTACGCGTACTCAAGCTGGTGATATCTCAAATCGGTAGTTCATGAACTTAAAACAATAAATTATAAGGAATCCAATCTTTGCAAACCGTGGATATATTGTTCATGAATTGATTTAAGTGGATCAAACCGATTTTGTTTCAATTGTGTCTATGAATAAAGACCTAAGCAATTGAACAACTCTTCAACTAGTTCTTATGAGTCATTTGAACTAGTTATGAGAAAGATGAATACGGTTAATATGAAAGTGCTCATGTGGATATCCATTGGATAACTATTTATGAACCAACTAAGTGTACACGTTTAGGTACGGTTACTCAAACCTAAATGAATGGAATTCATTTGTGTGTGTGACAAGCTGAGTTTCGATCTAACGATTGAAAGATATTAGATTGGTTGAATCAGGTTTTTCATCTAACTGTGAATATTGAATGCTTTGTTACCA
This sequence comes from Papaver somniferum, assembly GCF_003573695.1. NCBI lineage: Eukaryota > Viridiplantae > Streptophyta > Magnoliopsida > Ranunculales > Papaveraceae > Papaver > Papaver somniferum. The sequence continues at coordinate 101,547,418 of NC_039368.1, forward strand.
AGTTAACTTAGATTGCAAACCCTGATTTGAAAACTATATAAAGGATACATCTTTCATATGGAAAAACTAATCCCCACACCTCCTGTGTGATACTAGTTGGTTTGCTAGAGTCGATTCTCCTTTAACCTTAGGTTTCTTCTCGAGACCCTGTAGGTTAACGACTGAAAGAATTCATTGGGATTGTGAAGCCAGACGAAACTACTTTTATTGTAGTTGAGCGATCTGATCTTGCCATTTTCTATCATACGAGTTCAATTGAATAATTGGATTGAGATTATATCTCCGCTAGGGAAAGATAAAAAGAAATCACAAACATCTTCGTCTCATCGTTTGTAATTCCACAATATCTAGTTTCGCTACCATACGATTTAGATTATTGTGAGGTGATTGATAATACTAGGTTCTTCTTCGGGAATATAAGACCGGTTTATCAATTAGCTCATGTTCACCTTGATTTATCAAAAGACGGAACAAAAACTCTTGGGTATTTTTGCGGGAGACAGATTTATCAATGCTATAGACTTTTCTGTGTGAGACAGATTTGTCTATCAAGTCTTCGACTTTGGGTCGTAGCAACTTTTAGTTGTGGGTGAGATCAGCTAAGGGAATCAAGTGCATAGTATCCTGCTGTGATCAGAGACGTAAGGAGAGCAATTGTACCTTGAATCAGTGTGAGATTGATTAGGGTTCAACTACAGTGCAGACCGAAGTTAGTTTGTAGTAAGCTAGTGTCTGTAGCGGCTTAATACAGTGTGGTGTTCAATCTGGACTGGGTCCCGGGGTTTTTCTGCATTTGCGGTTTCATCGTTAACAAAACTTCTGGTGTCTGTGTTTCTATTCCGCATTATATTTTGTTATATAATTGATATATCACAGGTTGTGCGTTGTATCGATCAATTGTGAAATCCAACCTTCGGTTGTTGATTGGAAATTGATTGATCCTTGGATATTGGTCTTTGGTACCTTCCAAGTTTTTATCCTTGTATTTGATAAAGACTCGCAGATTTCTATTTTCTTGAGTAAAGATCAAATCAAGAGATTGAGATATTAACTCCTCGATATACTTTTCTCTAGATTGAGTCTGGCTGTCTAGTTGATTCTCTAGAAAGTATATTGGAGATATTCCATACAGATTTCTAATCGAAATATTGGGTGAGGTTGTTAGACCCCTGCTTTTCAATTGGTATCAGAGCAGGCAAACACATTCAAAGACCTTATCAGTCTGTGTTTGTAGCGATCTGATTATGGACGAGTCTATCTTTAATAACGTACGTGTTCATAAATTACCAGATGATTTTCAAAGCTTGGATTCACCGGAGAGGACTGTCACATCTAGGTCAGTATCTAAACATTCTCTTAATGTAAAACTATTGAAGTCTGGGAAACACGCCTAGAAGAACAGCTGGATGGACTTTCTGATGAAGGTGATTCAGATATTGATAGAGATGTTGATGAGGAAGTCTCTGAGTATGTGAAGGTTTTGAATTCGTTAGAAAAGAAGAAGATGAAAACTTCTCATGTCACTCCTCTTCTGACTCATCTCTTTCGAGAAAACAAGAAATTGAGAAGATGTTACGTAGGTGTTTATGTTTCGAATCGTTCTAACGAATCGATCCTCAAGGATTCTGAGGAAACCCTACGTATGAAATCACTTGAATGTGATAATCTCTATCAAAAGTATTGTTTGTTGGAAGAGAAACTTGTAGAATCTAAAGCAAGGATTAACTCCCAGCAAACAAATTTTGACAACAGAGAAATCGCTTATATCGCTCGAGAAAAACGTATTGAGGATGATTTAACTGACGCTCTTGATAAAATCAAGATGTTGGAAGATGACTTGAAAAAGTTCAATACTATTTCAAGCAAATTAACCACTATGCTAGGAGCAAGTAAAAATCATCGTGATACACGAGTATTGGGCTATAAGGGAATAGATGCTCCAAGTACTAGCAAAGAGGTAAAAATTTTCAAGGCCAGTGATGCTTCTTAACAAAAGGTTTCCACTGATGGCAAAAGTGAAATACCTTCACCGGCTGTTAAGGTTCAAAAGACCAAAGTATATCAACCTCCAAAGTCAGTACACATGGATCGAGGTAAGAACATTCCTTATGTTTGTCACTATTGCAGAAATAAAGGTCACCTGGAAAGGAGATGTCGTTTCCGTATAAGGAATGAGAAACTTCATGATGTTCTTGTTTGGGCATCACAAGAAGCTGTGAAACCAAGATCATTTGTTAAGACTAATCCCCTTAATGCTACATGTTGTAACTTTCCAACCTTTAGGCAAAGGAATCAGTGCTATGATAAATCTAGATTTTCCTATAAACGTCATACGAATCCTTTCACAATCGTAATGGTTATCAAAAGGATAACTTCGTAAAGACTAAGACGAGATCAGATGCTCCCAATTGGAGAAAGACTAACTTGCAAAAGAATAGTCAATCCAATTCTCTTCCGAAAAATCTTGAAGAGAGTAATGGGAAGAAGGTTCTGGTTGTTCCTAAATGCACTCAGAAGTGGGTACCAAAGAAAGCCAATGATGCTTTGAGTGTGAAAAGGAATTATCTTCCAGAAAATTCCATGACTATGGAGAAGGCAGTATCCATGATGTTGGAACTTAACAAGTTTTTTGGAAAACTGGAATTGGATGTGAAAGGTTCTAAAAGCGATCTCTTTCATGATAATCCAACGGTCACTTGTGGTGAGCAAGACATTGTTCACCCCAACACAACTTGATTGTGTTGTAAGTGCATCCTCACCAAGGAATGCCCTGTTATGTATACGGTGAGGGAAGCACGAGAATTGGGGAACACAGATTATGTTCGGTAAGGCTGTAGAATTTGACTGGATTCTTCTAAAAAGGTACGTTTATAAACCTGAGCAAGATTTATCTTTTTATTTGCTTAGGGTACTTATAATGATCCATGTACCTTGCTTATTGTTCATTTCTACCTAACTTGATCTGTGTTTAAGGTTCTTAAAACTTTAGGTTTGAAAATGTAGTTCGGTATGTTTGGACTTCATGGTACACCTACCTGGTGTGCATAACATCGTTTAAAATCAAAATCCAAGGGTTTAAGTACGCATACCCGTTTGCATACTGCTCCAAATCATGAAAAATCGTTTGCAAACCCGTATGCATACTTTCCTGTAGACGTCGATATTCAGTAAACTTGTTTTGGCCGTATCTTCTTCGTCTGAACTCGGATTGACCTCTTCCTATTTGAATTCTCTTCAAAATGGAGATGAGAAACCTTGAATTTGGATGAGCTAAGATTGGTATTTGTCCTGCCTCTTGTTTTTGAGTGTTTTGCTCCGTCTCGTCGCACTGGTTCCACTTGACTTAGGAACTTGGATTCTTGGAGTACTACTCTTCTAAGCTCATTTGTAGTTTTTACAAGAACGTTGTTGGTGAATCACAAAGAAGGATGTTCAAGAATGGGCAGTAACAGGCATTACTATGGGATTCTTGAATGTTCACAATCATTTTATGTGAACTATGGTGCATGGTCGTTAATGACTTTGTATGATCTTCTTTGTTAAGAAAATCTTTTTATACGCCTTTGGTAGATATTCTTGGTGTAAATCCGGGCAAGATTGGTTCTACCCTCTAAGGACCAATCATCTTATATGTGCATTACGAGTTTGTCTTGGTGCCTAGGAAACTTCTTATGAGAATTTATTCTTGTTTTTGAGAAGGATTACTAGAGTTTGGAATAGCCATTATTGTGATTACACATAGCTATGTCCAACGTTTTCATCTTCAATGTTTTTAGATTTATTTATTTAAATTCTAAAAAAAAAATTGGAAAATGAGGATTGGAGTATTAATCTTTAAGGTTTTATATATTGCAATATGTTATGGGATATGTGTGTTTGCGTCCGCAAACTATAATTATCCCATACGATGTCAAAAGTTATCTCGTTTATATGTCGATATGCATGTATTGATAAAAGAATGAATGAACTTTTGACAAACAAAAGTTAAGCCTATTATGTCATTTATTGAGGGAAGATAGGTTTAAATCTTTTGTCTACAAGGATTATGTCTATTGTATATCGTTATGCAAATAGTGATGGAAAATACAATCAATCTTTGTATATTCCGCAGTATTTATCTTCCTTGAAAATAGAAAGCGGCAATCTTTTGGATCCGTCATTTGTTAATCAATGGGCTGGAGTCGCACTTGATAGACCTGTATTGTATCCAAACTTCTGGCAGCCCATGCACCTCTTCCATAGGAAATTGGAAATATATAAACACTGAATATGACTTTGTCGGCGATTTGGTTGGTATGTGTGGATTGTTGAGGCGCGACTTTGCTCTTTGATTTTTCATTGATAACAACGCTTATGAATGGTTGAACCAAATACTGCTTGTTGGTCAGGCGCCTTCCAGACAGGGAGGTGATGATATCCTTACGCTACATATTTGAAGAGTGGTAAACTTGTCATGGTTATGACTTCTTGGTTGAATGTCTGTTCTGAGTTGAAGAGGTCCTTGACAGTGAAGGGATTCCGTGTTGAGCCTCAGCCCCCAAGTGTGGTTTACGTGGCTCTATCTTGTATGGTCGGTGGTTTGACCATGATAAAGATATCACCATCTTGCCTCTGTACTGGTAACTCTATTACTTCCTCCAGGGGAAACTAAAATATGCAGAAGTTCGGATTACCTTTGTCTGTAGTGGTTGTTGATATGGTGAAGCTCTGGCTGGTATCAGCAAACGAACAACAACAGTTCTTGGCAGTAGCTGCGATCAGAAGAGACTGCATTTTTGTGGAAACAAAACAGGTTGGTTGGAGCTTGGGTGTCTACGGTTACGATCCTTGACAGGGAGGAGCGGTGGCACGATCCTTTACAGGGAGGAGCGGTGGCTACGGACACGGACCCGGTAGGGAGAGGCATGATGACTACGAGCGCGGACCTGGTAGGGAGAGGCGTGGTAATGGTGGTCATGGGCTTTGGTAACCATGACCACGAATCTTGGATGAGCAGGAGAGGCATAAGTAATGGTAGATATGTCCACGAGCTTTAGCGAGCATAGGCGGTGATACTAGCCACGACCACGAACATTAAAAGGATTTGATCGGCCGTTATGCCCCAAAGGATGAGTTTCTTCCTTTCATATAACTCACATACGTGAGTTTGCTTCGCCTTCTATTCTTTCCTCTCTTTTATTCTCGGTGAAGCATCTCCCCCTGATTCCATGCGTGCGGAAGCTCGCCTATTGTTGCTTGCATGATCGTAAGTGCGACCTTGGTGTATTGACTTACTGAAAATTTCAGATTTGTGTCTTCTTGCCAAAACGACCTTTTAATCTTCACCCGATGTCGGAATGAAGTGGTTAACCTCTAATTTTTTAGCTAAGAGGAAGATCTAACTTCTTCAAAAAATAATTTCTTGATTCGCAGTCCATTTGGTAGTGAAAAGGACCTGACACTGAGAATTAAAAATTTCCCAGGAAGAATTCTGTAGGTTTTCAGCTGTCACGTAGTTGAGAGTTTCGGCTTCCATTTACAGCTCATTCATCGGATTAACGTGCCCTTTTATTATGTTGTAGAAGACTTCCATATGAATTGTTTGTGTTAGAACACTGCTCGGTCGAACTCGCATGCGTTGCTATCTCAAGCATGTTTGTCAATATTAGTGATCAAAACTATATGTCTTGATTTCTAGTTTACTTATGACTAAGTCTCGGTCTAGGATAGTTGAGTATAGTGGAAGCTCCATACTCCATGGAGATCATATTACAAAGATGAAGAACCACTCGAGGAACCGGTGGAACTTCATCCGACTAAAAGGTATGTGGAGACTTGAACTTATCTATCACTCAAAAGTCTATTCTATCTCCTACTCTTGAGACAAAGTCGTTTAAGTATGATAGTTTTCATACATACACATTTGCTATTTTGAGCCGAGTTTACTCGCCTATATTTTTCTCGAAATATGTGTTAGTAAGCTTTCGCTTTTACCATTTTCATCTTTACTCATGACGAAAGTCATGATGACGTTTCAATCTTGAAAATAGCTTTGATGACGATAGTCGTGAATAACGATTGTTATAACATTATAGAAGAATGTTTCAATGATTGAAATGTAGAGTTGAGATTACCATATATGTACATAAGCATATATAGTTTGTTCGCACATTAGTGTATAAATCCATATACCGGAAGGCAAGTACGTGCATATGTGTACATGCGGTAAGTTTTCATACTGAAAATTTCTGCTGGAGTTTATAAGTTTGCAAACTAGAAACCGGTCACCTTAGGTACGCGTACCCGTATACGTACCCACGGAATTTTTCGAACCGATAATTTCTGCTGAGTTTATAAACTCAAATCCGATAGCTAAGGTACGCATACCCGTACGCGTACTCAAGCTGGTGATATCTCAAATCGGTAGTTCATGAACTTAAAACAATAAATTACAAGGAATGCAATCTTTGCAAACCGTGGCTATACTGTTCATGAATTGATTCAAGTGGATCAAACATTTTTTGTTTCAATTGTATCTATGAATAAAGACCTAAGCAATTGACAACTCTTCAACTAGTTCTTATGAGTCATTTGAACTAGTTATGAGAGAGATGACTACGATTAATATGAAAGTGCTCATATGGCTAACCATTGGTTAACTATTTGTGAACCAAATAAGTGCACACGTTTAGGTACGGTTACTCAAACCTAAATGAATGCATTTCATTTGTGTGTGTGACAAGCTAAGTTTCGATCTAACGGTTGAAAGATATTAGCTTGATTGAATCAGGTTTTTCATCTAACGGTGAATATTGAATGCTTTGTTACCAAGGTAACTTAGATTGTAAACCCTGATTTGAAAACTATATAAAGGAGACATATAGCATCTGGAAAAACTAATCCCCACACCTCCTGTGTGATACTAGTTGGTTTGCTAGAGTCGATTCTCCTTTAACCTTAGGTTTCTTCTCGAGACCACGTAGGTTAACGACTGAAAGACTTCATTGGGATTGTGAAGCCAGACGAAACTACTTTTCTTGTAGTTGAGTGATCTTATCTTGCCATTTTCTATCGTACGAGTTCAATTGAATAATTGGCTTGAGTTTATATCTCCGATAGGGCAAGATAAAAATAAATCACAAACATCTTTGTCTCATCGTTTGTGATTCCACAATATCTAGTTTCGCTACCATACGATTTAGATTATTGTGAGGTGATTGATAATACTAGGCTGTTCTTCGGGAATATAAGACCGGTTTATAAATTAGTTCACCTTGATTTATCAAAAGACGGAACAAAAACTGTTGGGTATTTCTGTGGGAGACAAATTTATTCAATTCTATAGACTTTTCTGTGTGAGACATATTTGTCTATCAAGTCTTCGACTTTGGGTCGTAGCAACTCTTAGTTGTGGGTGAGATCAACTAAGAGAATCAAGTGCGTAGTATCCTGCTGCGATCAGATACGTAAGGAGCGCAACTGTACCTTGAATCAGTGTGAGATTGATTAGGGTTCAACTATTGTTCAGACCGAAGTTAGTTTGTAGTAGGCTAGTGTCTGTAGCGGCTTAATACAGTGTGGTGTTCAATCTGGACTAGGTCCCGGGGTTTTTCTGCATTTGCGGTTTCCTCGTTAACAAAACTTCTGGTGTCTGTGTTATTTCTACTCCGCATTATATTTTGTTATATAATTGAAGTATCACAGTGCGTTGTATCGATCAATTGTGAAATCCAACCTTCGGTTGTTGATTGGAAATTGATTGATCCTTGGATATTGGTCTTTGGTACAATCCAAGTTTTTATCCTTGTATTTGATAAAGAGTCGTAGATTTCTATTTGCTTGAGTAAAGATCAAATCAAGAGATTGAGATATTAACTCCTCGATATACTTTTCTCTAGATTGAGTCTGACTGTCTAGTTGATTCTCTAGAAAGTATATTGGAGTTAGTCCATACAGATTGCTAATCGAAATATTGGGTGAGGTTGTTAGACCCCGCTTTTCCAGTTTGGTAAATGTCTCAAAACGTGGGTGACGTTGCTGATGAGGTGTTTCTCTTGGTGAGTTATCTCTTCATGTGTTAGCACCAGCAGTAGACTTGGAAATCGAGGGCTTCAATTCTGGATCTCTTGACGTAGTCATCGAGATGCCTATTATTTTGCTGGAACATCCTTTCCAGGTCTTGAGGGTGATCGGCTCGGGAATGAAGAGATATTTATGGTAGGCAACATTGATAGACACATTTTTGTGTCCGATTTGTCTCGATTTTATATATTATTAGGGCTCATTTTTGTACTTATTATGGTGTTTTATTTATTTGTAGGTATTTTTGGCCAATAAACATTTTTGGAAAAAATTGGCTCGAAAAGTTTTAGGAAAGCACCCGGAGGACACTTGCTATTCGGACCCCCGATTTGGATAAGGGGCAACCCTACTCTGGATAGGCCCCCTCCCCCTTTCTTCACAAATTCAAATTTCAAATTTGGCGGGAAAGCAAACCAGCATGCATGCAGATTAGGGTTCGCATTCTTGGGAAGGAGATTTAAGGAGATTCAATCTCGGATTTTTGTTGGGCTGGACTTCCTAGAGCATAACAGGGTCGGTATATGTGATTGGATCGAATGAATTGGGTTAGATCGACCGGGAGAAGGAAACAGAGGTGTTGTGGTCACGGGTTGTTGTTGGAGTATTTTTTTCGACAATTCAGGGAGATTAAAGGCTAGAAAAGCTTCCCCAACATTCGTAGTTATCTAATAAAGAGTTTGGAAGTATTGGGAGAGGTCAAATACGCGTGAAGAGAGTTTGGCAGAAAGAAAACTCCTAAACTTGTTGTGGAGATAAACCAAGATTTGGGGGGAGATTTAATCGAGTTGTGGCCTATAAAAGGAGAGGGGATAAGTCATATAAGAGGTACGAAACCTTAGGAAAAGTTTAGAGGAGAATAGAGAGCTCCAGAGATCGAGTTGCAGGAAAAATACAATATTCTGCTGCTGCTGAAGAGGAAGAACACGAAGAACATTGACGCACAAGCAACTGTCGCAACAAACTATCGTTGTTTCACAGCAGTACCTATGTGTCGTTCATCACATCGGTTGCATTAGGTCTTTAACTACTATTTCTCCCTGTAACAGTGGTTCTGCAACACCAACAAACTGTTGCGAATCGTCTGTATTATCACTTTTCATCTTTTTAATCATCTTTTGAGTCATAAACAATTATTTTGAGATCATGATTAATATGAGGAGCTAAACCCCATTGCTGAGGCGATAGAGGAAGCTATTTTTCCAACAAAAAGCGGTACAATCTATTTTATTTAAAATATTGCAATTATTATTATGATTATTTGCCTTGAACTATTATTGAATATGATTTTATTTGAGTGATTGTGATATATTTTGATGGAGTATGCTTAGTTTATAGACTCTTGATGCTTCATACTTGGTATTTACAATTATTAATTTTGAAAATCTATTAGTTGCAATATTTTAGAATCAAATTAAACGAGAAAATTGCATGAATATAAATATTTGGACCAAATCACTTTGAACTTGGAAAATAGTGAAATCTTAGCCTCGGTGTTCTTTTAATATTGATACCAACTTTGTCAGTGTTTGTTATAATTATTAGTGAGTTTTCTATTTAGTTTTGAATTTAAGTCTAAAGTTATCCTTCACAAGTTCGAGAATCGAATCACTTTTTACCACTATCTACAAATCACATCAATTTTTGGCGGCGCCGACGCGGACTTGTTTTTAGGGTTTTAGATTTTTATTTTTATTTTTATTGTTCTTTTTTATGTTTTTGGGTATTTATCTTGTGTCTACAGGTTCTGGATCATAAAGAAAATTGAGCCAAAGAGTTTGGTGATTTCATAAAGACTTGGAGCTAAAGATTAAAGCAAAAAAAACAGAAAAGAAGACAATTTTATTTTAGACAATTTTAGTTTAGGGTTTGTTTATTTTCTTTTAAAAAAAAATGTATTAGGGTTTATTATTTTTGTAATTTTTCTTTTCTTTTTGGACATTTGGACTTTGGGACATTATTTTTTTTATTACCCTACGGAAGGGTACTTTAAATATAAACTGTTTGCAGAGAAGGAGGAAAATTACGATATTGTCTCTGCACCTTGGGTTCGTACACTTGACATCGGAGTCAGTGGCCCGAGTCAACTACAACCGATTCATCCCCCGTCTGGAACGGGAGGTAAGATTCTAAACACTCGCGAATCCCCTGTCAGCGAGTTACTGGACTCCTTCGTATGCATATACGTTGAGGACTGAATACGGACATTTATTTTTCTAGTAAAGGGCAAGGCCTTGCCATACAAGATAAGCGTTCGGATTTCATCACCGTTCTTCTTGCCCGCTTTAGGAACACGTGACCTACGCGAACCTAAGCCTAAAATTTTGACCAGAACGAGACCGATAGGGTAACGATCTTAACAGGAAAGTCATTCGAAAAATATTGGTTACTCTTTTAAGCATACTTCGAAGTTCTTGACGGTTTCTGTAAGTTGAATGCGTGACTGCGCCGCCTTATAATATCGGTGAGGCCTTGGGTATCAAAGCTCCACCGAGCTTCCCTCGCCTCTATTCAACTTACTTTAACTCGGATTGATTCCAGAGGGGTTTGCTTAAATTGTAACGAATTCCCATTCGAAGGATTAGAAGCTGGTCTAGAAACAATCTAAGTGGAGTCATCATGCTTTTTGTTTGCTAGAAATCAATAAGTTTGATTTGGTGAGTCGGCCTTGATCTGTGTTTGATTACCCTTCCAATTTATAAAATTCTATTGTATGCCTGAACGTAAAAGAGACGCACTAGGTAGATTTTTTAAAGAGAAACCTAGTAGTTCTAAGCTCTCGATTACCTTAATCTAGAGAGTATGACTTTTGAAGAGTTTGTTTTTGAACGTCCTTTGACTGAGGAGAGAATCCTTGTTGCTCCGATAACGCCAGAAATGGCAACTTTGAAAGCTTTGTTGAATCCAATTAGGACTACTCGTCCCTCATGTATCAGGTTAGATGAGACGGAAGCAACTTATGAACTTAAACCCGGGACCTTACAGCTGCTCCCAATATTTTTAGGGAATGAAAATGAAAACCCCCAGTTCCATGTTAGGGACTTTGAGGAAATTTGTAGTACCCTCAGGATTAGAAACCTAGATGATGATGCTTTGAAACTTAGGTTATTCCCCTTTTCCCTGAAAGATAAAGCTAAATCGTGGCTATATAGTTTGGCTTCTGGGTCAATCGAAACGTATGAACAACTTACATCTGCCTTTTTGAACAAGTTTTTCCCTAGGCACAAAACATCGTCTACTAGGACGCAAATCTGCACGTTTTCTCAACAGGAGGGAGAAACTTTGTATAGGTATTTGGAAAGGTTCAATGATTTATTAGCCCAATGTACTCATCATGGTTTAGAGAAGGTTAGGTTAGTTCAGATCCTTTATAAGGGTTTAGATTATCCCACCACAACCACAGTAGAATCTATTTGTACTGGTGGATTTGAGAACCAAACAGTTGATGGCGCGATGACATATTTGCATGAAGTCGCCGAAAAGATCCAACAATGGGAAAGTAGTAGGGGACCCCAAAAAACAATTCTTCTCGGCAGAGGAAACGTTAATAGGGTAGAAGGAGGCTATGAATCATATGCCAAAATTGCTGCTATAGCGAAAAGGTTAGAAGCTTTAGAAGGGGTAACACTAGTGGTAGATTGGAGCCTTTTTGGGAAGGCCAGAATAATGAAGAGCAAGCCAATGCTCTATATAATAACACTAGGAATAAAACGACTAGGAATACATCAGGCCCAGAAAATAAAACGACTAGCTTAGAGGAATCTATTAAGATGTTAGCAAAAACTCAGGAAATGTTAGCACAGAGCCATGTTAGTTTTCAACAGGAAACCAAGCAGAATTTTCAAACTAATGCTCAGAGCCTTGCTAAGTTGGAACTTCAAATCGGCCAAATAGCTAAGACCTTAAGTGAGAGAGATAATGGTAGGTTCCCTAGTCAGACTAATCCCAATCTTAGAGGAGTTCATGAAGTAGGTACAAAACCATCGAATCAATTGAATGCTATTAGAACCTTTAGGAGTGGTAGAATAGTAGACAATCAGGTAACCATGCCCGATAGTGAACATACCGTAGTTCACCCCTCAGGACCACTAGCTAAGGAAACTGATAAAATTTCTGATGATGCCAACTCAGTTCCTGAGAGGTCTGATTCTATGCCTAGAGACCCATTTCCTCAGCTATTAGTACCAACAAAGAAGGAATCGAACTTTAATGACATATTGGAGGTTTTTAAGCAAGTTACCATAAACCTTCCTTTATTAGATGCAATTAGGCAAATTCCTGATTATGCCAAGTTCTTTAAGTATATGTGTACGCGAAAGCGAAAACTTAGCGTCCATAAGAAAGCCTTTTTAGCTAGTCACGTAAGTTCAATTATTCAAAACACTACAACTCCAAAGTACAAAGACCCAGGTTCCCCTACCATTGCTTGTACAATAGGTAAACTCCGGGTAGAAAAAGCTTTACTTGACTTAGGAGCCAGTGTGAACCTACTTCCGTACCATGTGTACTTACATCTAGGACTCGGTGAAATGAAACCTACTCAGATAACACTGCAGTTAGCTGATAGGTATGTTAAAATTCCTCGAGGTGTTATTGAGGATGTCCTTATTGAGGTCGACAAGTTTATCTATCCAGTGGATTTTGTGGTCCTAGATACTCAACATGTCCCTGACCCAGAGAACCAGATACCTGTGATTTTAGGTCGCCCATTTTTAGCTGCGTCGAATGTGATCATTAACTGTCGAAATGGTGTGATGAATTTATCTTTTGGTAATATGACTATAGAGATAAACATTTTTAATGTCAGTAAGCTACCTTATGAGATAGATGACACATGTGTTGAAGAGGTGAACATGATAGAAGCCTTAGTTCAGAAGTCATTACCAAACATTTTATTTGAAGACCCATTAGAAAGTTGTCTATCCCATTTTGGTTTAGATTTTGATGACGATAGCACTATTGAACAAGTGAATGCTCTATTAGATTATACCCCTGTGTTAGACACTGATAGATGGAAAGCTAGGTTCGAGCCGTTACCAGTTTCTGAGACTATCCTAATTCCTTTTTTAGAAGAGCCCCCAAAGTTGGACCTTAAACCACTACCCGTACTCTAAAGTATGTGTTTTTAGGCCCATCTGAGACTTTACCTGTGATTGTAGCTTCCGATTTGGATAGTCATCAGGAAAGTAGGCTAGTAAAAGTACTTCAAGACAATAAGGAAGCTTTAGGGTGGAATATAGCAGACATTAAGGGTATAAGTCCTACTGTGTGTATGCATCAGATTCATTTAGAGGAAGACTCCAAACCTTTTAGGGAGATGCAATGCCGACTGAACCCTAACACGAAAGAGGTAGTTCGAAAAGAGGTGCTTAAGTTGTTAGATGCGGGTATTATTTACCCAATTTCAGACAGTAAGTGGGTCAGCCCTGTTCAGGTTGTCCCCAAGAAATCAGGTATCACTGTAGTCCAGAATGATAATAATGAATTAATCCCAACCCGAGTGACCACGAGATGGCGTGTGTGTATTGACTATAGGAAATTGAACAAGGTCACAAGGAAGGACCACTTTCCCCTTCCCTTCATCGACCAAATGCTATAGAGATTAGCTGGACATAGTCACTACTTCTTTTTAGATGGCTACTCTGGATATAATCAGATCGTTATTGCCCCAGAAGACCAGGAGAAAAACATTTTTACCTGTCCCTTTGGTACCTTTGCGTATAGACGCATGCCTTTCGGGATTTGTAATGCCCCTGCGACTTTTCAGCGTTGCATGATGAGCATATTTTCTGACATGGTAGAACGGTTCTTAGAGGTCTTTATGGATGATTTTTCAGTGTTTGGTTCATCTTTTGATGAGTGCTTGCATCATTTGACATTAGTGTTGACTAGATGTAAGGAAAAGAATTTAGTGCTTAATTGAGAAAAATGCCATTTCATGGTTGAATCAGGAATTGTCTTACGGCACATCGTTCTTCAAAGGGTATAGAGGTAGACAAATCCAAAATTGACCTTATTAAGACTCTACAGGTCCCAAAAACCGTAAAAGATATTAGGTCCTTCTTAGGGCATGCAGGTTTTTAACGTCGATTCATTAAGGATTTTAGCTTGATTTCTAGACCTTTTTGCAATTTTCTTGCAAAAGATGTTAAGTTTGTCTTTGATGATGCTTGCTTAAAGGCTTTTGGTAAGCTTAAAACTTTACTCACTACTGCCCCGATAGTCAAGGCACCTAACTGGAACCTACCTTTTGAAATTATGTGTGATGCTTCAGATTATGCTATAGGCGTTGTGCTAGGTCAGCGAGAAAACAAATTACTCCATGTGATTTACTATGCTAGGAAAACTCTGAATGATGCCCAAATAAACTGTACAACTACCGAGAAGGAATTGCTAGCCATCGTGTTTGCCTTGGATAAGTTTAGATCATATTTATTAGGTTCTAAGATCGTAATCTATACTGATCATGCTGCTTTGAAATACCTTTTGTCTAAGAAGGATACCAAACCTAAATTGATTAGATGGATCCTTTTGTTACAAGAATTTTGTCCAGACATTAGAGAAAAAAAGGGTGCAGAGAATGTGGTAGCAGACCACTTGTCTAGGCTAGTTGTTAGTTCCCCTAATAATTCCCTTCCTATAAGGGATACTTTTCCTGATGAACAATTGTTCTATGTGTCCCAATCACCTTGGTATGCAAATATAGTGAATTATGTTGTTACTGGTCGAATGCCTCAACATTGGGGTAAGCAAGATCGTTCTAGGTTTTTAGCCGAGGTTAAACATTTCTTTTGGGACGATCCTTATCTGTTTAAGTATTGTCCGGACCAGATTATTAGGAGATGTGTATCTGAGAGTGACCAGTCTAGTATTATCTCCTTTTGTCATGAACATGCATGTGGGGGTCATTTTAGTGCTAAGAAGACTGCTGCTAAGATTTTGCAGTGTGGATTTTACTGGCCTTCGTTGTTTAAAGATTCCCATAGTCATTGTGTTTCTTGTGAGCGTTATCAGAAGTTAGGAACCATTTCCCGTAGAAATATGATGCCTTTGAACCCTATTTTAGTGATTGAGGTCTTTGATGTGTGGGGCATTGATTATATGGGTCTATTTCCTATTTCGTTTGGTTATCTTTACATGCTTGTCACTGTAGACTATGTGTCTAAGTGGGTTGAGGCGGTTCCGTGTAAAACAAATGACACGTTTTGGTACGCCGCGATCTATAATTAGTGATGGAGGTTCACACTTTTGTAATAGGAGGTTCACACTTCTGTGTAAAACAGGGTCGTAGTCCAGTTTTTGAAAGAGAATATACTTACACGTTTTGGTACGCCGCGAGCTATAATTAGTGATGGAGGTTCACACTTTTGTAATAGACCGTTTGCTCTTTTAATGAAACAATATGGTATTACCCATAAAGTAGTAACCCCATATCACCCTCAGACTAGTGGTCAGGTAGAGGTTTCCAATAGGGAAATTAAACGTATTCTAGAGAAAACAGTTAATCCAAATAGGAAATACTGGTCGTCGAGGCTTACTGATGCCTTATGGGCTTACCGTACTGCGTTTAAGACACCCATTGGAATGTCACCTTATCGTTTAGTATTTGGAAAGGCATGTCACCTGCCTGTTGAGTTATAGCATCGATCCTATTGGGCAATTAAGAACTTAAACTTTTCACTTGACAAGGCAGGAGCTCAAAAAAAGCTCCAGCTCAATGAGTTGGACGAGATTCGTAGAGATGCATACGATGGTGCTAAGGAGTATAAGAACAAAATGAAACTTGTGCATGATAGAAATATTTTACGAAAGTCATTTTCTCCAGGTCAAAAAGTTCTTCTATATGACATTCGGTTGCATCTATTCCCCGGGAAGTTGCGCTCTTGATGGACCGGTCCTTTTGTGGTCCGTACTGTTTTTTCTCATGGCGCTATTGAGATTGAGACACCAGATGGTAGTACTTCTTCGAAGGTTAACGGTCAGCGATTGAAGCCCTTTATAGAGCCTTTTCCTACCGGTTATGTTGAGGAGGTCCCTCTGGAGGACCCTGTTTAACTTGATTGACCATCGAGGCGATTTTGTATGTTGTATATTATTTTTGTAGGTTTTTGGTTACACTTCACCCAGGTACTATCTTTCCGAATTCTCTCTTTACTATTTCCTCATGTTACTTATATTTTTGGTACCGTTCTTTAATTAGAAACATTGAGGACAATGTTAGATTTAAGTTTGGGGGTGGGGTAGAACTTTTTGTTACCTTTTCGTTGCAATAAATAAACTCCAGAGCCTAGAAATTTATCCTTATTAAGGATGGCACTACCCAATCTAAGTGGATGGAAGCATTTTGGTTGTAGGAGTTGAGGGACCAATCTGATTAGATGGAAACATCTAAAGAGTCTATTCATGAAAGCACAGAGCTCAGGTGTTAGAAATAACATGGTAGTTTCGCCATGTCTCATTGAGTCCTTTTCACTTCTATTTTTATTTTTTTTATTTTTAAAATATGTTTCTCTAAGTGATTAGGTGGGGCTCACGATTCAAGTTGTTACCATTGCTAGGGTGAAATAGAGTGATTGAGATAGCCATAAAAAAAAAAGAAAAAAAAAAAGAAATTGAGACCAGACCATCAGACCAACTGGAATAAATTCAATAAAGTCGACCACTGGAACCCTTGTATATGCCAGTTTTGTTGACCTAGAGTTAGGATTATCGACCACTGGAACCCTTGTATATGCCAGTGTGTTGATATTAGTCAGACCGGTATCTCAGTCCATTAGGATAGGTTCATTATGGCAGTGGCCTTCAGACAGATATGAGAAACACCGTTCACCTTAGCCAACATCAAAACCATCTATGTTTTTCTATATCCATCTTCTTAATCTTTCCATGTGATTTGTTTGATTCTGAGTTTGGATGCGACTATCTGAGTAGAGCTCTGTCATTTTATATGAATTTTAGTATGCTTGAGTGCGAACTCGTGTACATCAATTGAAATTTCGCATCAGGGTACTTCCTCCTGTAGTCAATAAGTATGCCAACCAAGGAGATTCTTTAGTGCCTTCCAAGGTTCTGTGTATATAGATAGGGTTTGGAGTATAAAGGTTTTGTGGGTGTACCTCTGGTAAGCCCTCCGGAGACAACACTCCGCCACTAGAGACACCTAGGGGTTTAAAGGCTTATTGCATACGCTAAATGCAATCGACGATGCCTGCGACAGTGAGTTAGGATTTTATTTCTATTTTATTTTTGCTCAAGGACTAGCAAATAATAGGTTTGGGAGTATTTGATAGACACATTTTTATGTCCGATTTGTCTCGATTCTATATATTGTTAGGGCTCATTTTTGTACTTATTATGGTGTTTTATTTATTTGTAGGTATTTTTGGCCAATAAACATTTTTGGAAAAATTTGGCTCGAAAAGTTGTCGGAAAGCACCCGGAGGACACTTGCTATTCGGACCCCCGGTTTGGATAAGGGGCACCCCCATGACACACCTTAAGGCAGCTGCTAAAGGCACCCCTACTCTGGATAGGCCCCCCCCCTTTCTTCACAAATTCAAATTTCAAATTTGGCGGGAAAACAAACCAGCATGCATGCAGATTAGTGTTCGCATTCTTGGGAAGATTTAAGGAGATTCAATCTCGGATTTTTGTTGGGCTGGACTTCCTAGAGCATAACAGGGTCGGTATATGTGATTGGATCGAATGAATTGGGTTAGATCGACCGGCAGAAGGAAACAGAGGTGTTGTGGTCACGGGTTGCTGTTGGAGTATTTTTTTCGACAATTCAAGGAGATTAAAGGCTAGAAAAGCTTCCCCAACATTCGTAGTTATCTAATAAAGAGTTTGGAAGTATTGGGAGAGGTCAAATACGCGTGAATAGAGTTTGGCATAAAGAAAACTCCGAAACTTGTTGTGGAGATAAACCAAGATTTTGGGGGAGATTTAATCGAGATGTGGCCTATAAAAGGAGAGGGGATAAGTCATATAAGAGGTACGAAACCTTAGGAGAAGTTTAAAGCATAATAGAGAGCTCCAGAGATCGAGTTGCAGGAAAAATACAATATTCTGCTGCTGCTGCTGAAGAGGAAGAACACGAAGAACATTGGCGCACAAGCAACTGTCGCAACAAACTATCGTTGTTTCACAGCAGTACCTATGTGTCGTTCATCACAGCGGTTGCATTAGGTCTTTAGATACTATTTCTCCCTGTAACAGTGATTCTGCAACACCAACAAACTGTTGCGAATCGTCTGTATTATCACTTTTCATCTTTTTAATCATCCTTTGAGCCATAAACAATTATTTTGAGATCATGATTAATATGAGGAGCTAAACCCCATTGCTGAGGCGATAGAGGAAGCTATTTTTCCAAGAAAAAGTTGTACAATCTATTTTATTTAATTTATTGCAATTATTATTATGATTATTTTCCTTGAACTATTATTGAATATGATTTTTATTTGAGTGATTGTGATCTATATTGATGGAGTATGCTTAGTTTATATACTCTTGATGCTTCATACTTGGTATTTACAATTATTACTTTTGAAAATCTATTAGTTGCAATATTTTAGAATCAAATTAAACGAGAAAATTACATGAATATAAATATTTGGACCAAATCACTTTGAACTTGGAAAATAGTGGAATCTTAGCCTCAGTGTTCTTTTAATATTGATACCAACTTTGTCAGTGTTTGTTATAACTATTAGTGAGTTTTCTATTTAGTTTTGAATTTAAGTCTAAAGTTATCCTTCACAAGTTCGAGAATCGAATCACTTTTTACTACTATCTACAAATCACATCAAGCATCACCATCTGGAACCGATCGGAAGTGTTTTTCGGTGCGTTGTTGTTGTACCCGGCGTAGGCTCTTCTGGTAGGAGATTTGGAGAACTCTTCGAGTCATAACATATGGTGACACTTGTATTACTCCTAAGTATTCCAAAGATGGGAGATGTGTTTATCAGCATTACCCGTTTCCCTAGGTAAAGGAAATATGGGAGACGTGGATCCTTTTGGTGCAGCAACTTCTCGGATCTCTTTTGCGTGAGGTTATCTCAGTTGCGGATTCTTTCCTGACATGATGACGTGGACATCGTTATCTTCTTGAGGTTTCTCTCTTGACGTATCGGCTCTAGTAGATCTGAAGATGTCCCGAGCTTGCTCTTTCTTGGATGTTTTCTCCATCTCATTCCAAAGTTTAAGGTTTGGTTTTTCGATATTTAAAAATCATGGACTCTTTAAGATGATCTAGACTCAATACTAGTTTCCTTTGCTCTTTGCTCTGATTATATGATGTTTTCTCCATCTCATTCTTTTTAAATTTTCATTCTCTTCGCAGTTATCTCTTCGTTCCTGATATTCTTTATAAGAGCTTTTACTTTTCATCAATGGGGGATAGTTATAGTTTATATAAACACCTGAGCGGTCTCTCTGTAGCTCAGCGTTATGCTAACTACACTAATATAGGTCTTCTACCAACTCCTCCTGCATTAATGAGGGATTATGGTATAAAAGAAAATAGTATCCTTGCTCGTATTTCTCTACTGAGCTTATATACCACGGAATATGAGAGGAGTGTTAAGTCATTTCTGGTGTACTAAAATTGGTTTCCAAATTCGAGAAGTTGATCCAAACTTATTTATAATCACATTTCGCTCAGCCGAAGACTTGAAATGGATAGCTTTGAATGTGCCTTGGTATCCATATGATAATGTTCACTCAGTTACTACAGCCTTCCCGAGAATGCATATCTCTACTGATGTTGTAAAAGAGATTCCTCTCTGGGCTAGCATCTCTAATGCTAAGCACGAACACAAAGCTGAAGAAATATTAGGATTAATATCAAGTAGGATAGGAACAATAAGTAGAGTTTGCAAAGGAATTGAATCTTCAGACTGCCTCCCAAGAGTGTTGGTGTGGGTAAATATAGAAAAACCTTTAGTTATGAAGATGTTAGTCAAAGTGGATAGATACCCAGTAAGGGAAATAGTTTTCAACTACCTTGACCTTCCATCAAGATTTTGCTCCCATTTCTTTAGGTTTGGTCATAAGGTAAGCCAGTGTGCCATTTTGCAAAAACGTCCTCTTGAATATATATATGACATTACAATGGCCTCCTTGTGCCGACATATTTCAGTTAAATGATACACCCATACAGATTTGGAACCCTAAAGACAATATGGATGCTCATGGTAACTCAGAATTTGTAGAGAAGTTTTTGGTTGTTCTAGGGATTAGTGAAACTCTGTATGACTTGTTCAGGGAAGAACATCATCAAGTAAAGCAGTCCAGTCCCAAGCCTACTGATGAATCAGCTAGGATTATGGAGCAATCCTATGAGGTCTTAGGCCCTGTTACTTACGATGAAGAAATGCCTCTAGCTTCCAACTCTATCTTGGGTAAAAGAACTTTTCCTTATAACCTTCCTGAAAACTATGTTCCTTTGAATATATTGAGTTCAGATTCTTTCCGCTCAGTCAACTCGGAAACTCACCGAGTGATAGATTCCATAGAACCTATTAGCTCCGAACTGGTTAATGAATTTCTATAGGATATAGTCAATCCATTTCGTCCTAGAATCGAAACTACGGCTCTATTGGTCAATAGAAGACTTTGTTTTTCTTCTTCATATCCTTTTGAAGACGCTAGAGATAGTCTGGGTTCTCCTCTATCTTTAGACTCAATTTCATCAATATTTTCTTCAATTCACGCTAATTCTAATCATTCTAACTTGCATTGCATCTCTGCATCATTAGCATTTCCTAGAACTCAACCAAAATCATCATTCAAGATTTCAATCCCTGATTTACATTCTAGATTCTAATAATGGCAATTTACTTCAAATTGACCAATATGGATCAAATCTAAAGGAACACATGTGAAAGATGGTATTCTACCAATACCCTTCTTAATGGTCTTTTCATCTGCGGAACATGACGAAATTCAGGTATCCCTAACTTTGACTTCATTTTCTCTTCTCTTCTCTTTTGCTTCAAATGATAGTCTTATTATGATTTCACAAACTCTTGATAGGCTAAGAATAGTACATTAATAGAACGTTGCCCTTTAGAAGAACTATTAAAGCTACTTTCCATTTAATTTTTTTCGCTTTCTAGATTCTCAGTCTGAAATTGCTTCGTAGTCTCTTGTTTAGTTTTTAAAATCGTATTTTTGCCTTGTTTGTTAGCTGCTTCTAGCTTAATTTACTTCTTAGTGTGCCACATTTAACTAGTGATTTACAATGAAAATTATAGCCTGGAATGTGTAAGGTTGTGGTAACCCCTTTACTCAAAACCACCTAAATTAACTGATTTTTGTGGATAAACCAGAGATTTTATTTATATCTGAAACAAAATCCCAAAAACATTCAGTTAAATCTCTTCTTAAAGACTACCCCAATATCCACATAGTAGACCCAATAGGATTAGCAGGAGGCCTAGCTTTAGCATGGGTAGATGGTTTCTCTTTTGAAATTGTTCACTGGAATATTAACATGATTAACATATTAGTTCAAACTAACTCTGAATTTAAGAAATGGCTGCTAACATTTTTCCATGGTAGTCCATACCCATATAATAGAAACATTGCTTGGGATTTTATTACTGAAATCTCAGAACAAGTGCACAAGCAGTCCATGCCTTGGGTTCTCTTAGGGGATATGTATATGATCTTCAGCCAGGAGGAAAAAAGAGGGGGTCTGACATTTAAGAAATCTGATTGTGACTACTATCATAATATCCTAAGTAATGCAAGTCTAATAGATCTAGGTTTTAAAGGCTATGAATACACTTGGAACAATCATAGGGATGATGTAGATAATATCCAA
This sequence comes from Papaver somniferum, assembly GCF_003573695.1. Taxonomy (NCBI): domain Eukaryota; kingdom Viridiplantae; phylum Streptophyta; class Magnoliopsida; order Ranunculales; family Papaveraceae; genus Papaver; species Papaver somniferum. Next base: position 101,569,310 of record NC_039368.1, read on the forward strand.
GAAAGATAAGATAGAGCAGTTGCAAATGCTGAGTGGAATATTCAATTCCCAAAAGAAGAACTTTCCCATTTAGTGGCAATAGGTTTTGATCATAGCCCCATAGCCTTAAGCTTAGATACTAGTTTTATCAAACTTGAATATACCTTTAAATTTTATGATACATGGCAAAAGAAAAGATCATATGTCAAAACTATAAAAGATATCTGGACCCATGTTATCAGGTAAAATCCAACAAATTCTCTGATACTTAACTTAGATTTCTGGAAGAAAAAAACATATTTGGTTTAACTTCTAAACAAATTAAAAGAATCATATCCCAAATAAATAATTTGAATAATTCTTGCTATGTTTATAAGAAAGAGGATAAGATAAAGGAAAATCTAGCTCCACTTTAAAAACTTTATGATACTCAAGAAATAATAGCAAAACAACAGTCTATAGATAATATTGTTCAACTAGGGGAAAAAATACAAAGTTTTTCGATACAAAAACCTTAAAAAGAAGGAAATGGAATAACATAGAATGTCTCAAAATTAACAATAATGAAATTACTTTCAAGAGATCAGAAATGCAGGAAACTCTCTCATGTTTTTTTATAAATCTCTTCTCAGTCCCTCCTGTTCCTCCTCCTCCTAATCTTAATCTATTTCAAAATATTCAACCTAGTATATCCTTAGAGGAAAATGTTATCCTAAATTCTATTCCTTCAGCTGAGGAAATTTGGTTAGTCATTAAAAAACTAAAACCTAATAAGTCTCCAGGACCTGATGGCTTCCCAGCTAGTTTTTTCAAACTCAATTGGGAAACTGTAGGTGAACAAGTTACAGCTTCCATTCAACAGTTTTTCAAAATAGGTGAATTTCATCTAGAATTCAACAGAACTTTCCTTTTTCTCATACCCAAAAGTAGGCACCCAAAAGACCCTAGTAACTTTAGACTAATTGGCCTCTGCAATACCATTTATAAGATTATAGTAAAAACTTTAGCCAATAGGATGAAACCCATCCTAAATTCTATAATCTCCCCTTTCCAGGCAGTTTTCCTTTCCAAAAGGCAAATCTCAGACAACATAGCCATTGCTCATGAGCTTATTCACTCTTTTAAGAAAAAGAAAGTGAAACATGCTAGTATGGGAATAAAAATTGAAATGTATAAGGCTTTTGATAGAGCTAATTGAGAGTTTTTAATCTCAGCAATGAAGGCTTTTGGTTTTGACAAGGATTTCTGTAACCTAATTTATCAATGCATTTCAACTTCCACCATAGCAGTCTTACTCAATGGTAGTCCAGGGAGTTATTTTAAACCAACTAGAGGCCTTAGACAATGGGATCCTCTTTCCCCTTATCTATTCATTATATGCATGGAAATATTCTCTAGACTTCTCTTATCCAGTGAAGAAGAGAAGATTATAGATGGTATTAAGTTAACTTCATAGAATAGTCCAATTTCCCACATTTTATTTGTTGATGATTGTCTCCTTTTCATTAGGGCAGATCTTAAGGAATGTTATAATGTCCTGCAACTTACAGACACCTTTAGTAAAGCTTCAACGCAGTTAATTAACTTTGATAAATAAGGAGTCTTTTTCAGTAAAAAAGTTCAACCTAAACATCAGAGAATGATTATTAAATTACTAAAAATCAAAAAAAATGATCTAAAGGACTCTTATTTAGGAACTCCTCTCTTTATAGATAAAGCAAAAATAAAACTCTTTGAAGGCATAATAGAAAGGATGGAAAACAAAATGCAAGGTTAGATAGGTAAAGTCTTAGCTCAAGCTAGTAAAATGGTCCTTAACAAAGCAACTCTGGCAAGTATGGACAATTATCAAATGTTGCTTTATTCTTCCAAAAAAAAATACAAAAAATATGGATGCTTTACAAAGGGACTTCTGGTGGGGAAAAAAACTAATTACAAAGGATATTATCCTAAATCCTATTCCGGTTTATGTAAACCAATTAGCAAAGGTGGTCTAGGTTCCAGAAATGCACATAAGTTCAACTTAGCCTTGATAACTAAACTAGCTTGGAGACTTTTGATTGAGCCTAAGGCTCTTTTGGTGTCTCAGCTTAAACCTAGACATTTCAGGAACTCATCAGCATTTAAAGCTAAAATCCAATCTACTAGTTCTTGGATTTGGAAATGTATAAGTAAGGGGATTAAGTTAGTAGAACAAAACAACATATGGGAAGTATGAGATGGTAATAGCAATAATATTTGGGAAGATAATTGGATTCCTAAATTGGAAGAAAACCTTAGTATCTACAAAACTGTTACTAACTCTCATTTAACACTTGTGAAGGATCTAATTGATCCAATCACCAAAAAGTGGAATTCTTCTTTAATTATTGAATTGTTTCCAGGTCATATTGCTAGACAAATATGTAACGTAAGAATTGCTATAGATAGAAATTTGGAAGCTAAACCAGATATTTTTAGATGGATCCTTACCAACTCAGGGAAATTCACAGTCAAATCCATGTATAACAAGTTAAATAAAAGAACAGTGAACAATTATAACCTAGGGCAGCCAAATTCTTTCCGGAAAGGTTTATGGAATTTAGATGTATCTCAAAGAATTAAGATTTTTACCTAGAAGTGTCTGCAAAATGTTGTTTCTACCAATCTAAAGTTATCAAGATTTATGAAAGATATAACGCCTAATTATACATTTGGCTGTCAGGAACATGAATCCATAGAGCATATCTTTCTTCATTGTCCTTATGCTAATTCGGTTTGGGCATCAGAGCCATTCCTAGTTGATTTAAATTTTGATAGATCCATCACATTTTTAGATGTCTGTAAAGACTTGGTAGGAAAGAAAGATCCAATATAAAGCAAAACTTAGGGTTTGGCATGAAAAAGCTCTGATTTTGTCTCTCCAACAATTCTCTCAAGTCTCACGTATGGTTCTCTTAGGTTTTGCGCTGATTATGGCGCAAGATCAATCAAAACCACCGGATCTCCGTGATCAATCCCACCTTGATCATGTTCCTCTTCCACCCAGGAATAGAAATCATCGATCAAGATCAAAATCTAGAACAATATATGTTTACAAACCTAAAAATAATGGAAACCCTAGTTCGGCCGTAACTAGGAAACCGAATGCTTATGTTGATGTTGAAGGTAAATCGAATAAGAATAAGGAAAGAGAATTAAACAAGAACAATGAAGGTGCCGTAGGCCAGAATAAGGAAAACATATCATATGCTGGTTTGTTTAAAGGCGCACACATGAATTATCAAAAATCGACGCAGATACTTTATCTCTACCACCAGTTCGTACCTCAACATGTGAGGTTATGGTTACGCTAATGTAGATGATGAAATTTGGAAAAGGGGCAGAAGCGTCATCTCAATACCGTAGACAAAATTCAACTCTCACGAGAGAGATTAAGCCCTTGGACCTCAAGGCATCCTTAGCCACGATATATAGTATACATCCCCGCGAGACACTGCTGGTCGTGATGTCGTGGCTCATAGCGCACATCCTCAACGAGATACTGCTGGTCACTTAGGTTCTGTAGAGCGTAAAACGTCCCCGGCAAACTTATGAACCAGAACAGCCACAATTCCAGCATGTCTTCGCAAGACGCAGCTGATTGTGATGCCATGATTCCTAGTATACATCCTCAACGAGATGCCACTGGTCATGCAGGCTCTGTAGATGCGTAAAAACGTCCTTGACAGACTTATGACCCAGAGCGGAGATTTGCATATCTCCTGTAAGCACGACTCACCCTATTTGAGATCAAAAATTGATTCCTAGTACATCATCGCGAGATACACTGGTCATGTCTGCTCTAGGTTGTGACTCGACTTACTGAGGTTTCCGGATAACTCCTAGGACATCCCCGCGAGATACGCTGGTTATTCTACCTCTGAGCCTTTCAACAGACTCCTAGGACATCCTTGCGAGATACACCGGTCTTGTTGGATCATCATATGGATACGCAGATTGATTCCTATCACATCTCTTCAAGATGCGCTGGTCAAAGACAAGTGAGCCAAAGTCTCGCAGAGACATTAATTGGGTGTACAAAGACTTTTCTTTCACTCCAAGCCGAGTCCCAGCTGACTGCAGAGAGATACGGATCCGTTAAGAAAATCTTCGGAGAGATTTTGATCCGTCCGCAAAAATCTCGGAGAGATTCAAATCTCTCTGCAAAAATCACATAGGGATTTTTGATCCGTCCGCAAAAATCTCTGAGAGATTCAAATCTCTCTACAAAAATCACAGAGGGATTTTTGAGCCGTCCGCAAAAATCTCTGAGAGATTCAAATCTCTCTGCAAAAATCACAGAGGGATTTTTGGGTCGTCCGCAAAAATCTCTGAGAGATCCAAAGCTCTCTACAAAAATCATAGAGGGATTTTTGAGCCGTCCGCAAAAATCTCTGAGAGATTCAAATCTCTCTGCAAAAATCACAGAGGGATTTTTGAGCCGTCCGCAAAAATCTTTGAGAGATTCAAATCTCTTTAGAAAATCTCGAAGAGATTCAAATCTCTCCTCAAAATCTTGGATAGATTCACATGATAGGCACACGCCTTACCTAGTTCTCAAGCCTATTTTTCAGCCTCTCAAACACACTCACAGCTAGTAAATTGAGCCTGAATTATACATATTTATCCAAAACGTGGATAAGCTCTCTTGAGCTCTGCATGCTCAACAAAAGGAACCACAAACGATAATACGGTCTTCACATGACATATGTGACCGGCCATGGAGAGAGGGAGATCAGCCTCAGCTTTTGTCACACTCTGCACACGATTCCCGGGGAATTTCATGCCTTTTCACGTGACTCATACTAGTAATTCTCACAAAACAGAGAATATCTATCTATCTTGGCCAACTCGGCTAAAGAGAATATTTCTCTCTCTCTCAACACATCATCACAAAGGCTGACTCAGCTTCACACAAATGGGGGGATATAAATTAGGGTTTTGGTCTGGCGGTTTACGACACGTGTGAGAAATACCCGGCTTATTTCCCACCGCAGAAGAGAATAAAGGCGGTGGAATAATGAGATAAACTCAACCTAGTTTATCCCTATTCCTAAAAAGACGGGAGGATTGTTCCGTACGGAACGGAAAGCAATCCTTATCTTCACCGACTTGAGATTAGAGAATTCAGCTATAAATAAGTCATCTATTTTCCAAGCTACGATCATCTTTCTCATAACCTCTCAGAGCAATAACTTGTTCTCTGATCTCTCTCTTCATTTGCTTCCCTCCCTAAGACCATCCCTAATCCTTCTTCCCCGTGACTGAAGCAGCCTTTGAAAAACCACTGTGAGTGGTTTAGGCGAAGATTGTTCGTGCTCAACCTCCCGTAACTCACTTTTAGAAACCCTAGAATCCCATCTCTAGCCTCTCACCAATTTTAGGTAACTACATTTTGGCGACCACAGTGGGAGGTTGTTCACTCAGTTACAGATATCAATCAAGGTCTCTTAGGAAGGAAGACGATTCCAACACCAACGATGGGACCTCAATTCACCTAAGGTGGAGAAGGAGAATATCTTCGTACCCGAACCTATCAAGGGAAAATAAATATGAAGTGGTACTCGTGAGGCCAACAATTCGGATAAAACTTCATTACTCGACATGCAATCACAATCAACTACTGTCACTGAAATAAACAGGGGAAGGATTCGAGACCGCAACTCCATAACATAAGTTACTCATCCAGAAGCTCGTAGCAGTTCCCGCAATTAAAGTTTCTTCTCTCCGAAAAACGGCTTAACAAGTTGCCTCATGTATCAAAGTCAGACGTAACGACCGAATAACAAGATGCGACGACCACTTATGGCTCCCTAAATCAGAAAACCACTTCCTCAAGTTGGGAAGTACCATGGGGACTTTCGAAGAACTCCACCATCAGCAACAAACCATATTTCTGTTATCCTTAAAGAACGTCTTTGCATTAATAGCTCTATAATGCGTTCACTGTTGTACTGGTCATATGACGTGTCTACTTCTCTTAATTTTGGTTTACCATCTCCCAGAAGAATGATAGATCTCGATAGATGATTTGGCTAAACAAGTACACATGAATCCCTGTCAAGACACCTAGTAGAGGCGGGACAACAACTTTATCTTTTCCAAGAAAACTCATGCGTCCATACACTCTACACGACTCTCCACGGACGTCTCCAACCCGCGGAGTATCTCTTTCTCGCATTTAAGACTCAATCTCTTATGCTACGAGGGTTTTACTTCATTTTTCCAAGCATCCCGAGTCGATAAGAATCCCTAGTCATATATCAAACTGGAGGACTAACGGAAAATCGTACTACACACCTTTGCATGACCAACAAGAGGTGACCCTGACATCCAGTTTCCAGATAAAGATTTAGAAATAATCAATACAAGAGTCTCTAAAGATTGGGACACATCAAGACCATTCAACTCCTCAAACCCACATCATGACAAGTTATAACTTAGGGACTAGGAGACTAGATATCTACCTTCAAAGTCGTGAACAAAACTTATCTGTGACTCGATATATTAAAGTCTCCCCTCTTCTCAGCTTCATTGAATCTGTCACAGTTAGCATGCTCTCTGCAATCAGACGACTATGTTCCGGATCCTAACTTAAGATAATAAGATTCAAATCTGAATATTTTCATCTGTTTTAGGGTTTTATACGCGTGCACCGGGACTAGGGTTTGCAATGGGTTTAAAAAAGAGTATACAGCTTCCACTCTACTCAGGCACGACTCATACTTTATCCACATAACTCGACGAACTAGAAAAATGGGTAGATAGTTCCATAACACACCCTTGATGAGAAATACACGTTTATGTCTCTCCTATCACGTATTAAAATGGCATGATGTTTCAAAATACGATCCAAGAGATATTATCAAAACACTTGAAGGAATTGATGCTGAATCTCTAGATGCCCGAGTTCAACTTCACATTTGCTTACTACTGACTAAACAAGCTCGAAATCTATATTTGTCACTACTATATGAAAGTTGAGTCTCTTTTGTTCGATAGTTGGGGTCAACCACTGAAATCGGACGTCAAACGAAGTTTCTACAATATCCAGAGTGAAGATCGCGCAAGGAAGGAACTCCTACTACGAATTTTACTTAGGGTTTTCATCCACTCGCACAGCAACAGAGCCATCTAGGGTTTGCAAAAATTAGTAACTCATGAGGGCCTTCTTCCTTTACAAGATGCGTACAGAAAGGGAAAATATCAACCCTGAAGAACAGAGACCCCTAAAGAAAATCTCTTGCTTCATGTTCAGCTGCTTCGCTTTGGCCTCTGCATCTCGGGCCGACTGTTTAGCATGTTCCATCTCTTCATCTACCGTGTTTCATTCCATATTAAGAAACTCTCTAAAAATACGAGGACCTGAACTCAACTCACCCCTAGGGATCCTGACAGAATTGAGCCTCTCGCAACCACCTCACATTAAAAGAAAATATTCTCGCGGGATTTCACCAAGCTTCCCGGGTTTACAATATTATCAGAAGAAAGACCGTTCAGAGTTATCATTCTCATGATATTAAATCCGTCCGCAAGTTTCTCATCTGAATTCAATACATGGATCCCAGGAAACACCCTCATGCCGGTCAGTTGTCTCTGAACTCCGAATCTCTTTCTGAAAGTCCTCTAAAATTGCCGAAGCTCGCCCCATCTCCATACTACCAAGGGCGAACTCATTCTCACCATGAAGAGCATCTCTTGAAAAGCGAGGGCCATAGTGCAAAAACTTTTCAAATTCGGCTTGGATATTGTTGAGCCATTCTCAGATCCATCTCACGTTAAAGCGAAGATTTTCACAAGTGGTCACGAGCTTTCCAAGATCTATGAAGTAACCATAAGGAATGTTGTTCAAAGTCAAGTCCCGTACGACATCGAGGGTCTCCAGCAAGTCGTTAACTATTTCGATCATAGGATGAACAACATAAGTTATTATCCCCATTGTAGCAATTTGGTCATATCTTTGCCAAATCGACCGGTATAGTTTGGCATATTTGGTAGAAACACCGAATCCCCTAAGAGTATTTCACTTGATCCCAGGGTTGCACTAGGGCCAACAAAATCAAGACCTGTAGTAGGATATTCAGCGATATTCAATGATTGTGCTTCATCTCTTCGGGTTTCTTCGACACGAGAATCACCATAACCTGGGGACTGATGGGTAGCTGAAGCATTGTGAATAGAGGATATTTATGTTGTATTTTCAGTAAGTACATCTTGAGTCATTCCCACGTCATGAGTCTACAAAAGAAGATGGAATCAAACAAGGTATATTGAGATATGGAAGTAAAAAGGAAATTTAGGTTTGGCGACTAAATTTGCTTCATAGGTGGGATTAGAGTTCATGGAGACAAAGACCACGTCTTATGCTAATATAAGGATGCTATTAAAGTCATAATACCCCAGGAGGCATACTCAAGGCATCACAACATGCAAAGGATCAAGGAATATGGGAATCCTCTTACAATCAGGATTTTTGTACACTGCCATGAGAAAAAGCGCTAACTGATGAAAATTCGTAAGGAATTTTGGGGTATTGTCTTGAGAAAATATGTTTATCAATATATATGCTACAATATATCCAAAGAGCTCCTAAAATGGACAAGCTATCTAGGATATGTGGTCCCAACATCGAAGTAAGCAATCTGAAACGCTTCTGAAATTCTATACGGGATTCCTGATGACAAAAGTACGTGACTGGTTGACTGACCTAAACAACTCGGAATTGGGTAATTATGTTTCTGTTGAATAGATAATTATTTTATATTTTCAAATTTGGTTTGGGATCTCAAATACGACATGGTATGAAGATTTTACATTCATTCTACGCAAGTCTCTCAAAACTGAAGTTTTCTGACGAACACCCAAACGGAGAGTCCTGATACAAACAGAACAAGTAGAAGAAGGGAACAACGACCTCCATAACTATGTCACGCACAAGATAGATGTAAAAGAGTTTTATTTTTAAGCCTAGCTCAAAATGGAAGCCATCGATAAAAAGAAAAAGGAGTTGGAGCTAAAAGACGAAATTAGTGGAATTTGAATCAAATAAGGAAACCGAGGGGTTTCTTTCTTCTAAATATTCCTCCAAACCATGGAAAATCCCTTTTCATGCATGAGGATGTTCTACTAGGCCAGTGGGATGTTATTTATTCTCTCGGAAATTTTTTCAGAGGGATCAAAGTCGAAGAGAATTAGGGTTTTGACGAAAATAACCATAATTTCAAGAATTTGGTGGAAAAAAGGGATTATTCTAAAAGAGAAAGTACCGAGCCTCTCCCCATTCTCTTGGAAGATTATCTAAACCTATTTAATCCCTTTTAGCTCATTTCTCTTCAACAAAAACGAGCTCATAAGGAATTTTGACCAAAATACCCTTATATTGTAGTTTTGAGTATTTTTCAAAAAAGGAAGCCTTAATGCAGCTAGAGACCAACCAAGCTCTCATGTACTCATTTCAAAAGCCTCATACACGTAAATATTGAGTTCTCTAAATGTTCAAAGAAGAACGGGATTGAAGGGGAATCCAGAAAAGCAGAATGTCAGAGAAAATAGAGGGAGTTTAGCTAAAACAGGGAAGTTGGAGTTCACAATTTTCAAAACCAAGACCAAACATGCGCCTCTCTCCCTCTGTAAAACCGTGACCATGCCCAGAGAGTCTCACGAAGTCTTTCATGTCATAAAAATCATGCTCATATTTAGCTTTTGACGAAAATACCCTTGGGTTTCAAAGATAGGTATTTTTTCTCGAAAAGGAGTGTCTGATTTGTATAAGGGATTGAACCAGTTCTCGTCATACAAGGCGCTAACCCCCACAAGATAGATTCACACCTTCTAAGCCTCGTCAAGCCTATCCAGAATGTCTGAAGGAGTTAGACGCGAACAAGAGAGAAATTAGGGTTTTTGTCAAAGAAACCCTAATTCGCAAGTGTGGTCTCTCAAGAAAACCGAAATTTTACTGCATCAAGGCTGAAGTGTCGTAATAGTAATGTCTCCTAATACAAAATTCCATAAATCTCCCAAGTCCAGAGTAAAAATTCAAAGTTCAGAATCGGAGCAAGCAAGGATTAAGCATCGGGGACTTCGCAAAAAAATGTAAATTCGTGCCTGAACGATGCGCAACATCTATATACTCATCATAGAACAATCAAGGTTCTACTCCGAATAGGGGACTTAATGTAGATGGTGAAATTTGGAAAAGGGGCAGAAGCGTCATCTCAATACCGTAGACAAAATTCAACTCTCACGAGAGAGATTAATCCCTTGGCCCTCAAGGCATCCTTAGCCACAATTTCTAGTATACGTCCCCGCGAGATACTGCTGGTCGCGATGTCGTGGATCCTAGCGCACATCCTCAACGAGATACTGCTGGTCACGTAGGTTCTGTAGAGCGTAAAACGTTCTCGGCAGACTTATGAACATGAACAACCACAATTCCAGCATGTCCTCGCGAGACGCAGCTGATTGTGATGCCATGAGTCCTAGTATACATCCTCAACGAGATGCTGGTCATGTAGGCTCTGTAGATGCGTAAAAACGTCCTCGACAGACTTATGACCCAGAGCAGAGATTTGCATATCTCCTTGTTGATGGTGGTTTTTAACTTATGGTTAAAATCATAAAATTTTGCATCTGATATGACGTCACTCTGCAAGGAAACATATCCACGTGCGCTAAACTCTCCAGTGGCATATTTATTGAGCCGCTCAATATACTTACATGAAATTTATCCAGACTGGCGAATCCCAGATGTTCTGTAAATTTCGGCGCCTCGCGTATATTCACTTAATATAAGTTCCTCTGAATGCCTTCGATGCTATGTTCTCCGGCTGAACTCTTAATGTTGATATGGCATGACGATTTGTGTTCACTCGCAACAGAGTAGCACAAATCTCCAAGTATCAAGAATAAGATCTTTGCATAAGGTATTCAACCAGAAAAGCATGCTGCTCTCTGGCAACGAACTTAAAAGAGCTCTGTGTCGACACATAGAATTCAGTCAATCGTCCTGACTAACTTGCAGAAGTTAGGGTTTCTCGCCTCGTGCAATATACCAGACTTTGCTTATCGGCCTCACTTCCCATCGACCAATCAGGTCGCCCTAAATGCACCACGCGCATTCCGAACAAAGCCGACCCCATGTTGCTTGCCGGCCCCACTTCCCATTGACCAATCAGGTCATCCTAAAGGCGCCACACTTTCACCAGAAGTGTGGTCACGCCTTATTTTTGGCCGGACCCCTTTTGTGGCCAATCAGGTTACTCTAAAACTTGCCACCGTACATTAAAGGCCAAAAGCACCCTACCGCGGCAACTTCGCAACATGCCAACTTCGTGGAAACCTGCCATAAATAGCCACCACACGGCAATTCCTACTCATGTGGTCGTTTCCACACTATGGCATTTCCATGGTTCCTTTGGCATAGACATGGCGTCATTTGCACAAAAGTAGCGTCATGCCGCAGCCGCACGCCACGTGCACTAATTCGGGTATTCAACAAACCCTAATTTGAGCAAATTGCTGCCAAAGCCAAATAACGTTCCCAGAGCAACGGGATTGGAGTGGCAACAGGGCCAACGTTGCCACGCCACATGTGGGTCCGACTCCACGATGCCTTGGCCACGCCAAGCCCTAATTCTTTCACGACGCCTTGCCCACGCCAAGCCCTAATTCTTCCACGACGCCTTGGCCACGCCAAACCTTAATTCTTCCACGGAGAATTCTTCCACGACGCCTTGGCCACGCCAAGCCCTAATTCTTCCACGAATAATTCTTCCAACGGCGCCAAGACTTGTTCACGCTAAATCCTTCCAACGGCGCCAAGAATTGGCCACGCTAAATCCTTCCAAAGGCGCCAAGACTTGGCCACGCCAAATCCTTCCAACGACGCCAAGACTTGGCCACGCCCAAATCCTTCCACGGTGCCAAGACTTGGCCACGCCAAATCCTTCCACGACGCCAAACCCTGACTTCGGCTGCGGAGCCAATTTTTAACTTTGGCCATGCCGCAACATCACTGGCATACCACTATGCCGTGGCTACTAACATGCCGCTATGCTACCATGCCATTGCTACGCCACTTCACTATACAACAAGATGTAGCCACAATTAACGACCATCTTTTTTCATGAGATGCAATCTCAGCCATCCAAGTTCGCCACCGAACTGATGAGCTCGCAGCAAGTTTTAGGCGACTAGCCCAGACGAACCTAACATTATATGCTATTTACCTATGGAAAGCCTCTCAATTTTAACTTGCCACACGTAGCAAAGTGCTACATGTTTTCGATGAAAACACTCGAGACATCAAAATATGTCACAAACTAGGGGATGCTCATCAGGGTATTGGTCTGGAGGGTTTACAGCGTGCGGCGTGCAATGCGCTCGTTACAAGAAAGTGTCATGAAGTAGGATAATTAATGGTGGTGAAAAGTAACGATGTAAACAGTTCATTTCCTTTATCATGGAAGAGTAATGACCGGCGGTTACACGAATTCACTTTCTTCATCATGGAAACATAACGTCTGGCAGTTACACGTTACTTTTTTCTACCACCACTCAATCGTTTCCACTTCCTACGAGACCAGGGTACGTTTCACTGTGACTTGTATAAATATGTCTCACCTATTTCTACTAAACGACAAGTTTTTGGTCGGCAACACACAGTATCTAGAAATCACATGGTATATTTTCATCCGGCTCACCAGTTCTACTTTCTGATACAAGTCACAAAACACCCACACTTCCAGAATCAACTATTCTGGTCTCAACACTTTCTTCGCTTCCCTCCCTAAGACCAACCCTTCTCCTTCACTTTGTGACCGAAGCAAGCCTGGAACGGCCATTTATTGGATTAGGCCAGGATTGTACAGATTGATCTCTCGAATCAAAAGTACTCGCGTGCAGTACATTGTTTAGGGTTTAGATTCGTTTCTCACCCACACACCCAAAATTACCGAAATCAGCAGAAAATGTTTTCACCCTCAAACAATTGACGACCACAGTGGGAGATCAAATCTTTCGGTTGCAACATCAATTTCCAATTTCTAATACCATTCTTTAACACGATCTCAAGATGGTAGAACTCAGGTCCGAATCAACAACAAACCCTGAGAACACTAGCGCTGAAACCATCCCTGGCACTAACGCTCTTTCCAGTGGCATTAATACGCCACCCTCCAGCACCAGCAGCGCGGAAAACGTTCCTTCAGGTGTTATACCACTGATCGCCAGAGCCTCTGCCGCCTTTCCCAATGTTTCTACAAGTATGACACCTCTAACCGTGACCAGAGCCGCTGCTACTCCACCATCAGGACGAGAGACTGGAGGATCCAGAAGAAGACGATCTCCTCTTACCACTGTTGGTTTGATGGAAAGAAAAAAGGTTTTCGTAAGGCTCAGACAGACATGGCTACAACTCAGAAAGAGATACATATTTTCCTCAAGAAACTAACTGAGCGGCTACCACAAGAGTCACGTCAACCCCAGATGGAGCTGACAAGGAATACTTTTAACATCCGGCAGAAGCACTTCAGCAAGACGCGCCTTTATAGATGAAGAGGATCGCGTTGCTCCAAAACGCCCAATGGAAAAAAATCAGCAATCCAATTTCATCACTCGTGAAGATCAGGAACGACTTCTCCAAAATCGAGGCAAAGAAAATCAGCAACCCTCATGAGTTCACAGAGACCCTCTTCCCATCAGGAGCTGCATAATTTCTGAGGACTCCATCTACAAAATCGTACCGTCTGTGATGAAACATTTGTGTGAGATTCTGTATTTCTCCAAGGCGCATCGTCAAGACATACTTGCAGCCTTCAACTGCACTGTATCAGGAAAACAGCCGTTTCCAGCCAGGGAAGTTGTTCCCAAACCCCAGCCCCTCCTGGAAAGCACGATTGATAGATAGAACTGGGACTCTTAACCACTGTTCACTTAAAGGACGTCGAGTTTGGCAGCACCGCGTCCTCCGACTTCAACATTGTAACCGTCAAGACTCTAACAGTTTCAAAGGAAAATCAAACAAAAGAAGCGTATTCTTTCCCATGAGGAGAAAAACACGACTTGCTGACCAGCATTATTTGTGTGCCGTCTTCCCATATTCCATATCGTATCAATTCGTTTTCCTAAGTCAAGGGTTAATGGTGCCCTCACCGGAGTTCTCTCCAGGAGCCGCTTCAATGTTTCGCTCTGGAAACCGCTTCAACATTCTCTCGGGAAGCCGCTCCGCTTCAATGCTTCTCTCTGGAAACCGCTTCAATATTCTCTCGGGAGCCCCTCCGCTTCCAGAGCCATAAGCCGCTCCGCTTCAATGTTTCGCTCTGGAAACCGCTTCAACATTCTCTCGGGAAGTCGCTCCGCTTCCAGAGCCAGAAGCCGCTCCGCTTCAATGTTTCTCTCTGGAAACCGCTTCAACATTCTCTCGGGAAGCCGCTCCGCTTCCAGATCCAGAAGCCACTCCGCTTCAATGTTTCGCTCTGGAAACCGCTTCAACATTCTCTCGGGAAGCCGCTCCGCTTCCATAGCCAGAAGCCGCTCCGCTTCAACATTCTCTCGGGAAGCTGTTCCACTTCCAGATCCAGAAGCCGCTCCGCTTCAGCATTATCTCCATAAGCTTCTCCAGGATCCGAAGCCGAAGCTTCAGCGTTTTGCTCCATAAGCTTCAACATCCTCTCCAAGAGCCGAAGCCGCTTCAACGCCACTTCTTCCTGCCAAAGATCTTGTCGTAGCAGCCACACTCATTCCTTCCAAGGTTCTTGCCCGTAGCCACCACATTCCTCTCTGTCAAGGATCATGATCACAGTCATCCAAGGATCGCAGTTGTAGCTACTTTTTGATCCATCTCGCCAAATCTCGTGGTCGTGGACAGTTTACTCGTTTACGCATCCAGCCGATCCCTTTTCTTCCATGGACGCCCATGCAATTCCAGCCAACCAATTTTGGTCCCCACGCGATGTAGTCTCTTCTGATCACATCTACTGCCAAGAACTGTTGCTGCTCGTTTTTCGATACCAGCCAGAAATTCACCATAACAACAACCGCTACAAGGGCAATCCGTACTTCTCCATGTTTTAGTTTCACATGGAATAAGTAATAGAGCATCAAGTACAGATGCAATATGGTGATATCCATACCAGATATAAACATGTACACCACACTTGGGGACTGAGGCTCTACACGGGATCCCTTGACTGTCAAAGCTCAGAAGACACGGTCAATCAAAAGTTATAGCCACGACAAGGTCATCCACCCTTCAAAGGTGTAACGTAAAAATATCATCACCTCTCTGTCTAGAAGGCGCCTGCAACACTTTACGAGGCCACGACGGATCTCAGGCCTACTCAAAGAAAACAACTTCAGTAACCAAAGAGAAGTGTGACTGGGGACTGCTCATCACGGTCCATCCCCGACAACAATCAAGCATTCATGAGATAACTCCAGAGACGCGGCTGAAACATTTTTCTTGAAGAGATAGAGGGATCCACGGTTAACGACATAGCTCCCTCACTTATACCTCTTCGTTATCCAGAATGTTTTGTCCACGTGATATTCCAAGCATCCCAGCATCACATCCAGAAGAGTAAAAATAAGCTTGTATCAATTCCCATAAGCGTGGATTCAAGGGGATGCAATTAAAGTAGGCTACAGTTGGGGACTGAAGCCTCCTTCAGGTTTAGAGGTTTGAACGCAGTCACCACCTTACCAGTGAATATAGTAGAAGCACATCTTCCACGAGAAAACAGGCTCAGGATAATTACACATGGAGACTACCAACATGGGATGCTTTTCACTCCCCTCAACCAGGTTATTTCTAATTTCAACATCATTATTGTCGAAGTTTTTACGAGCCGCATGAATTCCTCAACGTGAAGCCGTACGCGTGCATCAAAGAATCCAAAAGCACGCCACAGAGATACATTCACATATCCGGCCACGCCATTGGATCTAACAGAAGTATAACTGGGGACTGCTCACCGCATCCCATTCCATACAACAGTTCAAAAGATGGTTCAAAGGATGTCACTTGGAACGAAGATCTTGAAGACTTGATAACAGCACATCAGCAACAGAGCGCTCTCAGCTCGTCTATTTCACCTAATGGCTCCGGAAGATTTCGACCATACAAGCATCCACAACATATCATCATCGCAATCAAAAGTCTAGGTACCAAATAACCTAAAGTCAAGGATGAACCAACAACGCAACCACAATCTCCAAGATTATCCCTGACGTTATTTCATCAATCCATCCCAAGAGTGCAATGGAGTTTGGTAAATTTTGAAATCCACTGGAGAGGTCAGGTACTCATTCTTCTGGAGACATAACCTTACTACATATTCTGGAGAAGATCGATGGTACTGTTGGGTGGATACATGCGAGAGCACCTACCTTGAGTTCTCCTGGATCGCCTTGCTGCTGATTTGGAGATTGATTTGTTACCATTAATGCTCACTTTACCACCACTAACAAATGACAAAGAGGAGCCAGATACTGCAGATGAAAGCACGGAGCTGGACGAACAACAAAAACAGAAGAGGGTCGATACCCCTTTTTATACGAACACATTTTCTAGAGTTTGAACAGAATAAGGATTCCGTACTGCTCCATGAACGGGAATAGATGACTGGGAGCACCATACTCATGCTCCATAGCCGAACAAGTAGTGTGCCAATATCTCCGCTCCATGAACGAACCAGCGGCGCGACAGCACGAGGAACACCAGTCGCTCAACCTGCAACTCTCCATGGCTCCAGCACTCCGTGGTAAAGCCAACTCTCCATGGCTCCATCACTCCGTGGTAAAGCCAACTCTCCATGGCTCCATCACTCCGTGGTCAATCCAACTCTCCATGGATCCAGCACTCCATGGTTAGCGCCGACGCTCCAGCATTCCGCTGATCCAAACCTTTGCTGCTAACACCAAGATGTGGAAACAAAGCAAACAATATGAAACTAAGGAAGATGGGTAACGCCTTTTATAGGCATGGTGTTTTTGGAGTTCGAATATATAAAGGTTTCTCTTTTTGGACACGCACGAAAGAAGGCAACTGGGCCCACGGTGTCGGGGTTCCATGGCGCTAATCTCCACGGCCAGGCCAACACTACGCCAACGCCCCGTGGCCTCATCTTTACCAAGCCAGCTGCACCACGCCCGTGCCAGAAGTCCGAGTCCAAGCTAGCAGCGCCATTCCAAGCTGGCCGCCTCATCAACCACTCCAAGCCAAAGCCGTGCCATCCACCAGGCCACGGATATAGCCATTGGCCCTTCCAAGCTAGTCGCGCCATCGGCCCTTCCAAGCTAGCCGCGCCATCGCCCCTTCTAAGATAGCCGCATCATCGGCCCTTCCAGGCTATCCACGCCATCGGCCCTTCCAAGCTCGCCGCACCATTAGCCTTTCCAAGCTAGACGCGTTATTCGCCATTCCGCAACATCATCTCCGCTCGTCCAAGATTGAAGCGCCATCTCCGCCGTTCAAAGCAACGTAATCTGCCCCGTGCAAATCCGCGTCGTCCGCCATTACCAAGCCGGCAGCGCCATCTTCACCACCCCATGGCCCAAATTGGCACCAACATTCCGGGAGGCAAAACTCTACGCCGACACCCTCTGGTCAAGCCGGAAATGCGCCAAGTCGTCAATACAAGGATCACGGATTCCTCATGCCTTCCGCTAAAGGTTAGTTGAATTTCCCTAACAAACTCTTCACGTCTTGCCCTTTCGATTTTTCTCTTGACTGTCGCCATCTCATGCTTACCCCGCAACAATGGCACTCTTACGTGTTAAGCAGGGGACTTAATGTTGATGGTGGTTTTTAGCTTAGGGTTAAAATCGTAAAACCCTGCATCTGATGTGACGTCACTCTGCAAGGAAACAGAGCCACGTGTGCTAAACTCTCCACTGTCATATTTACTGAGCCGCTCAATATACTTACATGAAATTTATCCAGACTGCGAATCCCAGATGTTCTGTAAATTTCGGCGCCTCGCGTATATTCACTTAATATAAGTTCCACTAAATACCTTCTATGTTATGTTCTCCGGCTGAAATCTTAATGTTGATATGGCATGCCGATTTGTGTTCACTCGCAGCAGAGTAGCACGAATCTCCAAGTATCAAGAATAAGATCTTTGCATAAGGCATTCAATCAGAAAAGCATGCTGCTCTCTGGCAACGAACTTAAAAGAGCTTTGTGTCTACAGATAAAATTCAGTCAATCGTCCTGACTAACTTATAGAAGTTAGGGTTTCGCGCCCCGCGCAATATACCAGACCTTGCTTGCCGGACCCACTTCCCATCGACCAATCAGGTCGCCCTAAATGCGCCACGCGCATTCTGAATAAGGCCGACCCCATGTTGCTTGCCGGACCCACTTCCCATTGACCAATCAGGTCGCCCTAAAGGTGCCACACTCTCACCAAAAGTGTAGTCACACCTTATGTTTGTCCGGCTCCTCTTGTGGACGTTTCCACACTATGGCCTTGCCATGGTTCCTTTGGCATAGCCATGGCGCCATTTGCACAAAAGTAGCACCATGCCGCAGCCGCACGCCACGTGCACTAATTAGGGTATTCAACAAACCCTAATTTGAGAAAATTGATACCAAAGCCAAATAACGTTCCCAGAGCAACGGGATTGGCGTGGCAACATGGCCAACGTTTCCACGCTACATGTGGGTCTGAATCCACGACGCCTTGGTCACGCCAAGCCCTAATTTTTCCACGAAGAATTCTTCCACGACGCCTTGGCCACGCCAAGCCCTAATTCTTCCACGGTGCCTTGGCCACGCCAAGCCCTAATTCTTCCATGGCGCCTTGGCCACGCCAAGCCCTAATTCTTCGACGAAGAATTCTTCAAACGACGCCGAGACTTGGCCACGCCAAATCCTTCCAACGACGCCAAGACTTGGCCACGCCCAAGTCCTTCCAACAGCGCCAAGACTTGGCTACGCCAAATCCTTCCAACGGCGCCAAGACTTGGCCACGCCAAATCCTTCCACGACGCTAAACCCTGACTTTGGCTGCGGAGCTAATTTTTAGCTTTGGCCATGCCGCAATATCACTGGCATACCACTATGCCGCGGCTACTAGCATGTCGCTATGCCGCCATGCCATGGCTACGCCACTGGAATGCAATTAGCATGTAGCTGACGTCACTTCACTATACAACAAGACGTGGCCACAATCAACGACCATCCTTCTTCATGAGATGCAATCTCAGCCATCCAAGTTCGCCACCGAACTGATGAGATCGCAACAAGTTTTAGGTGACTAGCCAAGACGAGCCTAGCATTACATGCTATTTACCTGCGGCAAGTCTCTCAATTTTAACTTGCCACACGTAGCAAAGTGCTACATGTTTTCCATGAAAACACTCGAGACATCAAAATATGTCACAAACTGGGGGATGCTCATTAGGATATTGGTCTAGCGGTTTACAGCGTGCGGCGTGCAATGCGCCCGTTACAAGAAAGTGTCATGAAGTAGGATAATTAGTGGTGGTGAAAAGTAACGGTGTAAACAATTCATTTCATTCATTATGGAAGAGTAATGACCGGCGGTTACACGAATTCACTTTCTTCATCATAGAAACATAACGTCTGGAAGTTACACGTTACTCTTTTCTTCCACCACTCAATCGTTTCCACTTCCTACGAGACCATAGTACGTTTCACTAAAACTTGTATAAATAGGTCTCACCTATTTCAACCAAACGACAAGTTTTTGGTCGGCAACACACAATATCTACAAATAACCTGGTAGCTTTTCATCCGGCTCACCTGTTCTACTTTCTGATACAAGTCACAAAACACCCACACTTCCATAATCAACTATTCTGGTCTCAACATTTTCTTTGCTTCCCTCCCTAAGACTAACCCTTCTCCTTCACTTTGTGACCGAAGCAAGCCTGGAACGACCATTTCTTGGTTTAGGCCAGGATTGTACAGATTGATCTCTCGAATCAAAAGTACTCCTGTGCAGTACATTGTTTAGGGCTTAGATTCGTTTCTCACCCACACACCCAAAATTACCGAAATCAGCAGAAACCGTTTTCACCCTCAAACACTCGTGTAAGCATGACTCACCCTATTTGAGATCAAAGACTGATTCCTAGTACATCATCGCGAGATACACTGGTCATGTCTGATCTAGGCTCTGACTCGACTTATTGAGGTTTCCGGATAACTCCTAGGACATCCCCGCGAGATACGCTGGTTATTCTACCTCTGAGTCTTTCGACAGACTCCTAGGACATCCTTTCGAGATATACTGGTCTTGTTGGCTCATCATATGGACACAGAGATTGATTCCTATCACATCTCTGCAAGATATGTTGGTCAAAGACAAGTGAGCCAAAGTCTCGCAGAGACATTAATCGGGCGCATAAAGCCTTTTCTTTCTCTCCAGGCCCAGTCCCAGCTGACCGCAGAGAGATACGGATCCGTTAAGAAAATCTTCGGAGAGATTTTGATCCGTCCGCAAAAATCTCGGAAATATTCAAATCTCTCTGCAAAAATCACAGAGGGATTTTTCAGCCGTCCGCAAAAATCACAGAGGGATTTTTGAGCCGTCCGCAAAAATCTCTGAGAGATTCAAATCTCTCTGCAAAAATCACAGATGGATCTTTGAGCCGTCCGCAAAAATCTCTGAGAGATTCAAAGCTCTCTGCAAAAATCACAGAGGGATTTTTTATCCGTCCGCAAAAATCTCTGAGAGATTCAAATCTCTCTGCAAAAATCACAGAGGGATTTTTGAGCCATCCGCAAAATCTCTGAGAGATTCAAATCTCTCTACAAAATCTCGAAGAGATTCGAATCTCTCCTCAAAATCTTGGATAGATTCACATGATAGGCACACGCCTTACCTAGTGCTCAAGCCTATTTTTCAGCCTCTCAAACACACTCACAGCTAGCAAATTGAGCCTGAATTATACATATTTATCCAAAACGTGGATAACCTCTCTTGAGCTCCGCATGCTCAACAAAAGGAACCACAAACGATAATACGGTCTTCACATGACATATGTGACCAGCCATGGAGAGAGGGAGATCAGCCTCAGCTCTTCTCACACTCTGCACACGATTCCCGAGGAATTTCATGCCTTTTCACGTGACTCATCCTAGTCATTCTCACAAAACAGAGAATATCTATCTATCTTGGCCAACTCTGCTAAAGAGAATATTTCTCTCTCTCTAAACACATCATCACAAAGGCTGACTCAGCTTCACACAAATGGAGGGATATCAATTAGGGTTTTGGTCTAGCGGTCTACGGCACGTGTGAGAAATACTCGGCTTATTTCCCACCGCATAAGAGAATAAAGGCGGTGGAATAATGAGATAAACTCAACCTAGTTTATCCCTATTCCTGAAGAGACGGGAGAATTGTTCTGCATGGAACGGAAAGCAATCCTTATCTTCATCGAATTGAGATTAGAGAATTCTTCTATAAATAAGTCATCTATTTTCCAAGCTACGATCATCTTTCTCATAACCTCTCAGAGAAATAACTTGTTCTCTGATCTCTCTTTTCATCTGCTTCCTTCCCTAAGACCATCCCTAATCCTTCTTCCCTGTGACTGAAGCAGCCTTTGAACGACCACTGTGAGTGGTTTAGGCGAAGACTGTTCGTGCTCAACCTCCCGTAACTCACTTTTAGAAATCCTAGAATCCCATCTCTAACCTCTCACCAATTTTAGGTAACTACAACTGCCAAGAGTTACGCATATTCAAGCTCGGGAAGCTTGGAAGTTTAGCTTGGTTGGTCGCTTAGATTTTAAGAGGATTACGTTTGATGATGCTAAGACTAATTTGTTGAAATAATGGAAGCTAACGCGTTCAGTCCAGTTCGTCCCGTGGATCAAAGGTTATTTCATTATCAAATTACAAAACGATGTTGATAAGAAGCGTGTTAACTATGGAGGTCCGTGGAAAGCCAAGAATCAACAACTGAAGGTGCATAAATGAACGCCTATGTTCGATCCAGAAAGTGAGACAATCATTAGGGCTACAGTATGGTATAGGTTTCCTTTTTTGCCGATAGAATTTTGGGATAAAGAATGTTTATTTCGTATAGCTAGGGTTCTTGGCAAACCCGTGGCTGTTGATGCCAGAACTTTGAGACATCAGTATGGTTGTTTTGCTAGTGTCTCAATTGATATAAATTTTACTGAACATATCAAATATGAATTCGTTATTGAGCCAGAAGGTGAGGAGGGTTTTTATCAAGGTGTTGATATTCTGAATGAACCAAGTTTTTGTGAATATTGCAAATCGCTAGGACACGTTAAAAGGAGTGTAGAACTAAGAAGTATGATGAATTGGAGGAACAAGCTAAACTTGAAACCAATCCTATTAATCAACAAGCTCTTTATGATCAAATGGAGGAATTAAAGAATGAATGGCGTAAGAAGAGATTCCTAGAAATAAAAGTGTTGATCCGAAAAATCAAGATAATATCACGCGATAGAATGTTGAAGTTAACAAGCCAAATGATGATATCAACAAAGATAAAGGAGTTACTTTTGCTGGTAAACATACTCGGTTTACAAGCCCTGCCAGTTCTGAATCTGATGATCATGGGAGTGATAAATCACCGGCCATAATGACGCTGTTTCTTCAGGTCATAATGGCGCTGCTAATACTGTCCGTAATGGAGCTACATATGATACTTTTGTTAGTGGTCGTAATGGCACTACTGACACAAGCCGAGATGGCATTACTAATACAAGCCAAGATGGCGTTGTGTCTGTTAGTGCTACTGTACCTGCGGTCATTGTTCTCAGCCAAGATGGCGCTGCTGTGGATGAATTTGAAGCGGAGGAAATTTTGGCTTTCAAAGATTATGAGGAGATGAAAAGACAGGCCAATGAGGTAGCAGAACTAACTGAACTAGCTAGAATTGAACAGGAAAAGGCTTTGGCTAATTTGCAAATGAAGAGCAAAATGGTTATGGAGAAGAAAAAACAAGCTGAACTAGCTAGACTTGGACAAGAAAATGAGTTGTTTATTGCTGAGGCCAGCAAAAGCATTACCCCAGAGGCGAGAATAAAGAATGTTGGACAGGGTGTTCTTCAAACTAATTGTGTTTTATAAAATGTTGATGATACTGGTTTTTAGCTCACCATATAAACCGGCCAGAAGGGTTTCACCAACTAAATATCAAGAAGCACTTGTGCTTTCTAATAGATTTGAGTCTAGGACTGAGGAGATTGAAGAAGAAGTAGAGGAGGTCTATTCTGACAAACCACCTGAACCTGAGCAATCAATAAATCCGAGGACTACAATTATGGAAGATAATGCCGACATGCTTGATTGGGGTGCAACTGCTGATAAGGAAGACCGCGAAAACAAAGAATTAGTTGAAAGTAAGAAAGTGGAAGACTTGGCGAAGAAAGCTGGCGCTTCTAAGCCAAAAGAGCCTGTTAAGACAAAGAAGCAAACTCAATTTGGGCTTTCAAAAACAAATGATGGTGAAGAGCAAAGTGAAAAAATGAGAGGTGGAAGTAGAACAAGAAAGGGTTCAGCAAGCCCTTCTAAGGACACGATTTCTCAATGAGGGTCTTTTATTTGAATGCTCAAGGCTTGGCTAAGGATGGTGCAAAGGCCAAGTTGAAAGAGTTGTATAATTTCACAAACTGGAAATTATTTGTATTGCGAAACCCAAGGTTTTTTGCACTATCCGTTTTGTTTGGAGTTTGAGGTTGGATGTGATTTTTAGTGAAGATGTTATTACTAATGAATTTTATGGTGAGAAAGGTAATATTTGGGTCCAGTGGAAATCTTCTTTGGAACGACCAGGTATTTTATCTTGTTCCAGTCAAGCTATTTCTTTGTATTTTGATGGTAATTACATTACGGGTGTGCATGCTTCTTTTAATCCAATTACGAGAAAACTGCTATGGCAACAATCAGGGTTGGGTTATATATCTATTCCGTGGTTGGTGCTTGGTGAATTTAACTGTATTTTGCAATTAGATGAAAAGAAGGGTGGTATTTTTCCTTTGGCTGGTTATATGAATAAATTTAAAAGTTGGATCTCTGATAATGGTCTTGTTGAGGCAGATTCTATTTGTAAAAAGTATACTTGGTCTAATTGTCAGAGTGGTAGACGAAGAATTGTTTCTAAACTTCATAGGGATATTGTGAATGATGCTTGGATTATAAATATCCTAATTGGAGATGCAAAGCTTTTCCGAGGATTGCTTCAGATCATTCCCCTCTTTTTGGTTATGCTTTTGAAAATCCGAGGCATACAAGAGCTCCTTTTAGATTTCAAAAGATGTGGCTTTCTCATCCAGATTTTATGCGCTTGGTTGAGGATAATTGGAAAATGAGGATGGATGGTACTCCACCTTTTGGTTTTGCTAGAAAATTTAAGAGGTTGAAGGATACTTTAAAATTTTGTAATAGAATGGTTTATGGAGATTTGCAATTTCAGTTGAAACAGGCTGAGATTAAACTTGAGACGGAGAATGATATTTTAGATTATGATACCGCTAATGAAATTCAGTTTGCTAAGGTAATAGATGCAAAGAAAGAAGTTGATGATATTCGAACAACTGTGGCAGTTCAACTCAAGATAAAGTCGAGAGATACTTGGTTGGAGGATGGTGATCAAAACACTCGTTTTTTTCATAAAAATATTCGGATGAGGAGAAACCAAAATACAATCTCAGAACTTAAGATTTCCGCTAACTCTGCTTTGTTTTTGCAGGATGAAAAAAAAGACTATAGTTAATTATTACAAAGACAAGTTCAATGTTGGCGCCACTGATATTGACCCAAGTTTGTTCTAAATAGAGCATGAAAGCATCTCGGCCTCTGAGAGTGCTTTTATGGATGCAACGCCAACTCTAGAGGAAATTAAAGAAGTCGTGTTCGCCTTAGGAGCTGATTCTGCACCTGGTCCGGATGGCTTCTCAGGTTGTTTTTATAGACACTGTTGTGATATTATTTACGGTGATCTTGTTAATGCCATTACAAATTGTTGGGTGATGAGGAAAATTCCTAATGGCATTAATTCAAGTTTTATTGTGCTTCTTCCAAAAAATAATGCATCAGACGCAATTAAGGACTATAAGCCTATTGGTTTGAGTAATTTTTTATTCAAAATCATTTCTAAGATTTTGGCTCCAAGACTTGGTACGATGTTGAATAAATTGATTTCTTAAGAACAAGTTACGTTTATGAAGGGAATGAACATACATGAGAATATTTCTTTGTCCTCTGAGCTATCAATGAAATTGCGACAGTAAGGAAGTATGGGAATGTTGGCCTTAAATTGGACATTGCCCAAGCTTTTGATACGGTAAGTTGGGATTTTGTAGCTGAGGTTTTTCATCAATATGGTTTCTCTGAGAATTGGTGCTCTTGGATTCTTATCATCCTTCACTCGGCTCGGATTTCTATACTAATCAATGGCAGTCCTGAAGGTTTCTTTAGCATTACAAGGGGTTTGCGACAAGTTGATCCTCTTTCACCTTTGATTTTTGTGCTTATTGAAGATGTTTAAGGTCGTAACCTCACTAAATTATTTGCTAATAGAAGCATGAATGTTATGGTTAGCAAGGAAGGTGTGGCTCCTACTCATCTTCTCTTTGCAGATGATATTCTAATTTTTTGCAAAGGTAATCATTATAGCTTGCAGAATTTAATGAATATGCTTGGTATGTACCTAAGAGCCTCTGGAAAATACGCTAATCGTACCAAAAGCAGTTTTACTATGGAGGTGGCACGCTTTCTCGAGGTATTGCTATCTCAATTTTTTTAGACATAGGTAGGGTTGTTTTTTCGGATAAATATTTGGGAATACAACTGAAGACTGGAATTGTGCGCCACATACATGTTCGAAATGTGGTTGAGAAGATTATGGATAAGCTAGCCGATTGGAAGGGTAAGCTCTTATCTTTTCAAGCTAGATTGGTTTTGATTCGTTCAGTTATTTCAAGTTATGTGACTCTGTGGCTGTGTACAAATGGCCAAAGACGATTATTAAGCAAGTTGAAAGAGTCATTCGAAATTTCCTTTAGTCTGGTGATGCGGAAAAGCGAAAATACTTTACAATGCTTTATGATAACATGTGTTGTTTAAGACGTGAAGGTGGCCTAGGTATAAAACGTTTTGGCAGTGGTGAATATGGCCATGCTTATAAGATATGGATTACTATACGTGATTCTGATAAAACATGGGATAGATTTTTGAGGGCCAAGTACTTCAAAATCAATGTAAATTTGATTGATTACAAATTGGGTTCTACGGTTTTCCCTGTAATTAGGTGGGTTTATAATTTTGTGCAGAGGCATACACGCTCTATTATTAGTAATGGTGCGAATACTTCCCTATTTTTTGATAATTGGTGTGATGATTTTTCGATTGCGAAGAGATTAAGGATCAATTCTTTGGGCCCAAATGATATTAAGTCCAAGGTAAGTGATCTAATTGTTGATGGAGTTTGGGTGATTCCACCAAAAACTCGTGCTTTGATGGATAGGCGTAATATCGATGCTGATAACTTGCCAATCATTGCTGGTGGAGAGGATTACAAAATTTTGGATTTGGATAGCAAAGGGGTTTTTTCTGTTAAGTCTGCCAAGGCTACAATTAGAACATCCTTTGAAGATAAGCCAGCCGCAATGTTATTTTCACGCTCCATCATTCATCCAACTTTGGGTGTTCAGTATTGGAAGATTTGGAGAAAAGAATGTTGCGCCTCTGAAGATAATGTGATTAAGAAGACTGGAAGGCTTATGCAAACTCGATGTAGCATTTGAAAGAAGGCTTCAGAATCCGTCAGCCACATTGTTTGGCATTGTCGTTTTGCTAAACGAATTTGGGCTTCGCTTGCTGAAATTTTTGATCTACGGCCAAGCGAAGACTTGGTCGCCTCTTATAAGGATGCCAAAGGACGCAGTAGGATGATCAAGGACTTGTGGCTTGTTGCTAACTGGAAATCACCACGGAATTATGGAAGCTGCATAACAAAACTCACTATGAAGGTGCTACTGTCAATTGGCTTGGTTTTAAAGGCCGGCTCTATCAGGTAATCAGTAACAATTCAATTAGATTGATGGGATTTATGTTCAACACTCTTGAGGATTTGCGCATCTTGAATTACTTCGAAGTTCAGCATAGATCATGTAAAAACTCAACGCCAATTGAGGTTTCTTGGTCGCCACCTAAGGTCGAAGAAATTATGATATCCTGTGATTGAGCTTCTTTAGGGAATCCAGGTCAAGCTGGTGTGGGGGTTTCTTTCAGAGATTCTAATTCACGGATGCTTGGTGCTTTATGTGTTGGTCTCAGCAGGAATTCAAATTTTTATGCGGAAGTTTGCGGTGTTATTTATGGCCTGATGATTGCAAAAAGATGGAATGTGCTGAAGTTTTGCATTAGGTCTGGTTCGATGAGTTGCATCCAAGTTTTGCAAAAGGGAGAAGTTTCTTGGGACTTAGCTCAGAAATGGAGAATGACGTGTGCGTCTTATAGTAGCATCCGCTATACTCATAGCTATAGAGAAGTTAACTTTTCTGCGGATTCCTTGGCCAAACAAGCTTGTTTGTTGGCTGAGGATATAGTTGAGTTTTATGAGGGAAGGCCTTTGTTCTTGCGAGCAATTGAATGGCCTGGTGAGGTTTATTATCGTTTCAAATAGGTCGAGTTCTTTTAGGTGGCCTCACGTCTAGTTAGAACGACATGTCCTAATCTGCTTTGTACATTCTTTTGCTTTTTTATTCTAATTTTTATCGACCGAGTAAAAAAAAGGAAAGGAAAATCCAATTATCCCCATAGAAATAATCATGAAAAAAGTTTGGTTTATATGGAAGGAAAGATATAGCAGATCCTTTGAAAAACAACAACAAACACATACTCAACTAGCTTTAGAAATACAAAGGCATTTAAATTTCTGGCACAAGGACAAATATTTAACCAAACAAGTCTCAACTGGTATAGTGGAAAAACCTGTATGGACATTTCCTAGATTTTCACCAAAGAAACTCAACTTAGATGCAACCTGGATTTCTATGAATGCACTAGCAGGTTTTTCTTTAATCTTCAGACATGATGCAGGGAATTTCGAACGGGGCAGAGCAGGACCCATCACTGCCTCATCCCCAAAAGAAGCAGAAGCTCTAGGGCATTTGCAGGCAGCTTAATGGGCAACAAAGGAGGGATTGTCGAATTTTAGTGTGGAAGGAGACTATAAGAATCTTTTTGACTACTTGAATGGAAAATCATCTCAAATTACTTGGCAGAACCAGACGATCATGGAGGAAATAAAAAAGAGAATTTAATCTTTGTCAAAAACATTTAGTTTTTTTTTTTTTATATTCATAGATCAACAAACAATGCAGCTGATATCCTATCCTTGCTAAGGAGGCTAAATCTTTTCAAACTCTTGTTAATTGGAGGGATGAACCTCCATCTTGAATTTTGCAAGCCTTAGAAATAGATAAAGCGAAAACTACAGGGAGACCCATTTTTCATATTTTTTCCACTGTGAAATCCACGGGCGGAGAAGTTCACGCGCGCACCCATTTTTGGTGAAAAAATCCTCTGAAACCCATTATTTTCTAAAATCATGTTTTCCTGGGATTTTTTTTTCATTGAGAGCGAGGAAAGAACAGGAGTTTTCCATGACTGCCGCTGTATTGAGAAGAAGAGGAAAAAGATTATTATCTGCTTCATTGATCTCTGCTTCTAGATCTGTTGGTGTTGTTTATGGATCTTCTTCTTCCCATTAAAAATATTATTTGAAGTGGTTTTACTGTTGAAAATCGATGTGGGATTTGGAAGTTGAATCGCTGATGCTGTTGACGATTGAGGAGTGTGTTCTGATGGGTTTAATTAGGTCATTATATAGAAGGTTAGGGTTTACTGCAGGTATAAAAATTGAATTACAAGAAGGGGTTTTTGAATTCGTAGATGGAAAGATGGATTTACGGTGGTTGTGTTAGAGTTTACAATGAAGACATGAAGTTGAGTTGCAATAGAGAACACAGAAGGAGAAATTGAAGTTATGTGATGAAATAACAAACAGGCTTGGTTGATTATAAGGTCTGAGAAGGTTAATGGAGCTGTTACTTCCATGGGTTGTTGCTACTGAAGAATAAAGTGGTTGATGGAGGTTTCAAGCAAGAAACTACTGTGATGAACAGAAAGAGAATCTGGTAGTGACTGAAGCTGCAAAATGGTTGAGACACCGGCGGTGATTTGGTTGATGTTGTTGCAGTTAAGATCGGAGCAGGCAGAGGTGATGGCTGAGTTTGAGATCCTGGTGGTATTGAGATTTAGATGAATGTGTTGTTGAGGTTGTGTCTAGTGATATGTTGTTGCAGTAGTGGTTTGAGTTGTTGTTGCAACTATTGATTTGGCAAGAAGATGATGTTGTTGGGTGCTTGAGGCAGAGACTATGAAGATTGATTGGAGTAAAACTGAAGCAAGAGTCTGGATGAATGGGTGAATTAGATGGATGTTTAGGACATTGGGTTTGTCTCTAATTCACAGTTTCAGGGAAGAATGAACTGATATTTTTGGTTGTGAAACTGTGACTGAAATGCTGAATGGCTAGGCCTGTGAGTTTAGAGAAGTTGCAGTACAGTGGTGGTGAATGTAGAATTGAATATGTGGTTGATATTTTCTCATAGGGTTACTATCTTACCAAAAAAAAACAAAAACAAACCCACCGTAAGTGAATTGTTTTACTTTTATTCTACTCGAAACGGAAGAAAAAAAAGTCCTTAACACAAATAACCAGAGGGTAATTTTGTCATCATTCTAATAAAACTAATCAAGGTGTAATAAAAAAATAGGCAGTATATTCACTATTCATCGATGAATATAAAGATTTTATTTTGTGGCAAAGAGAGAGATTTTGTTTGTCTTTTGATTTTGATACAAACATCGGAAAGTAGAAAGAAACATTAAAACCAGCAGGGAGTTCGGAGGTTGAGGCGGGATTCACAAAATCCTTAAACTTCCTCCTCTCTTTCTCGTACTTTCTCTCTCATCTCAAATCCTTAAACTCCACTTTTGTTTTCTTATCCTACGCCACCAACATTCCATCACTCCCGCGGAGAAGCTTTGCCATGTTCTTGCTCTGCTAGCCCCTCATCACCCCCTTCTTTAACTGTAAGTGAGCTCCGAATTCACAATTGTATTCGAATTTGGTTTCTGTCTAGTTTTTTGGGGATTTTTCTTGAAAATCCCCCACAAAAAATAGGATTTTTTTTTATATTAGGGTTTAAGCATAAGTTGTTTTTTTTGTTGGGATTTTAGCGATAAAGTTTGTATTTTTCTTTGATCCAGGAAATTTGTATTGAAAGTTTAAGTTCAATGGTCTGGATGGAGCCTGGGTCTTCTGCTTCAAGTAATGGGAGTAGAGAAAAAGGGGCTATTGTTGAAAATGGGTGTATAAAAGGAGCTGATAATACTAGTGTTTCAGCTGCATATGTATCTCCTTTACGGAACAAATTCGAAGGGAAAGATGCTTTATCATATGCAAATATTCTCAGGTCGAGAAACAAGTTCGCGGACGCTCTTGCTTTGTATGAAAGTATTATTGAAAAGGATGGTACGAATGTTGAAGCGTATATAGGCAAAGGGATTTGCTTACAAATGCAGAATGCAAGTAGTCGGGCGTTTGAAAGTTTTGCTGAAGTTATTAAACTGGAGCCGGAGAATGCTGTTGCACTTACACATTGTGGAATTCTATACAAAGATGAAGGCCACCTAATGGAGGCTGCTGAGGTCTGCTCATTGTTGTTGTACGATTATTATTACTATATCTTTATCTTAATGCAAGGGTACATTGTTGAGATCATTCATTCTGTTTCATGCTTAGTGGTGATCATGTTGTTTGGTTATGTTTTGATTAGTATTCCCATGCTATTCACCTGATTCATGCGTGTTATTCTATAATCCTCTCGATGCAAGGTTTTCTGTAACTTGAGATGCTGTAGTATTTGGTGCATATCTATATTTACATGAAGGTTTTTGAGAACCTCACTGTTGAAACAAAAATGTCAATACTGCTTCAAAAAAGGTCATTAATTAGCAAACCTGTCAAGCTAGGTACATGAAAGGAAACTATA
This sequence comes from Papaver somniferum, assembly GCF_003573695.1. NCBI lineage: Eukaryota > Viridiplantae > Streptophyta > Magnoliopsida > Ranunculales > Papaveraceae > Papaver > Papaver somniferum. Next base: position 101,600,393 of record NC_039368.1, read on the forward strand.
AGAGAAAATGATACTTACCCCGCACATATACTTATTGCTCCGTGGAGTCTGTCACAATTAATTCCATGACACAAGTAGCTATATCTCTACTGATGGTGGAAATATAATTTTATGTTACTAGATTTGATCTGTACACAGATGGCCATCAGTATAAACAAGACTCTGAAAAATCCCTGCAATCTGTAAGTTGTGAAAATGCCCTGACTTTTTTTTTTTTTGGAGGATTAATAATATTTGAGAGATATGGGATTTGAATCTACACCTTGGGCCAGAACCTACTCGAAACGGAATATTTGCTCATTTGAGAATTGAGGTATAAGGGTTATGATGATAGGATATAGATTTCGTCAAGTATCTTTAGAAAAATGTATTCATACTTGAGGCGAGGGTTAGTCTGATGCAATGCTAGCTCTGCAGTATTTTGCCTATACAGTATTCACTTGTTTGTCATCTATATTTTCCTTGTGCTATCCTTTTTAGTTTATGATTGTGGAGCACTCTGAAACTTGGCAACTTTATGTACTGCAGTCATATCAGAAGGCCTTAAAAGCAGATCCTACTTACAAACCAGCTGCTGAATGCCTTGCCATTGTATTGACGGATCTTGGTACTAGTTTAAAGATAGCTGGCAGCACTCATGAGGGAATGCAGAAATATTTTGAAGCTCTCAAAATAGACCCTCACTACGCTGTATTATCTCTTTCCTCTGTCATACGTGTTTTCTTTCTATTGGCTTGTACTTATGCGCTTATGGACTCTGTATGGCTCTGACAAATGTGTATGTTCACCTGTAGCCTGCATATTACAACCTTGGAGTTGTATATTCTGAGATGATGCAATATGATATGGCTCTTAGCTGTTATGAGAAGGCTGCACTGCAAAGGCCTATGTATGCTGAAGCGTATTGTAACATGGGTGTAATTTATAAGAACCGCGGGGATCTGGAGTTGGCTATTTCTTGCTATGAGAGGTAGTTTTTATATTTATATATCTGAGTGTATGCACCTGCTAGCACGGTACATGTAGCATGTATCACGTAAGATGGGACTCACTTTTTGTGTTCTGTGATTAGGTGTTTGGCTGTGTCTCCGAACTTTGATATCGCAAAGAATAACATGGCAATAGCCTTGACGGACCTAGGAACAAAGGTGTGTTTTTATTTTGAGCACTTCGTTTTAGCCGTTCCTGCAACTAGCAGTGTTTATATATCATTTCATCTGTTTCCTAAAAAATAAAAAACCATAATTGTACTCAACTGCGAACATTTGTTTGTAGTTGTGTTTTTTTTTGGTTAAATTGGACTTGTATTTTTTTAGCTGTTACAAGTGGTGAAATTTAATTTGAACTTCCAATTACTTAGGTTAAACTGGAAGGGGACATTAACCAAGGTATTGCATACTATAAGAAGGCTCTGTTCTACAATTGGCACTATGCTGACGCAATGTACAATCTTGGTGTTGCATACGGGGAAATGATGAAATTTGACATGGTATGATATGCATCTGTTTAACCTTGTTCCTTCTTCCTTGGTAAAGTGTGGATTAAAACTTCTATAACTTGCCCTGTAGAGTTGATTAAAACTTCTCCTTGTATAGTACATCTGAAAGTGTTCATGTTTCTTAAGTAATGTCTGACTGAAGCAAATTTATTAAACAACTTCTATTTTGAAGGCTATTGTATTCTATGAACTTGCATTGCACTTTAATCCCAACTGTGCGGAAGCATGCAACAACTTAGGAGTAATATACAAAGACAGAGACAACCTTGACAAAGCTGTAGAATGTTACAAGGTAAGTTTCATCTAAATTTTTTTGTTAGATTAGTATTTTTTTTTTTTTTTTACTTTTATCAAAAAGTCTATTTATTTTTTTTGTGTGTTTTCTCGTCGTTGGTGCTCATACATCAAGTTTTTAAAGGAGATGAATGACATTAATACATTTTCATACTTTTGCAGTGGGCATTGTCAATCAAACCCAACTTCTCACAATCTCTTAATAATCTTGGTGTTGTCTACACTGTCCAGGTTTACTACTTTATTCATCTAAGTGTTATCTCCCATGTACATCTAAATGTTATCTCCCATGTAGATTTATGTTATTAAATCGTTCTATATTGTTAATTTATATTTGAAGGGAAAAATGGATGCTGCAGCAGCCATGATTGAGCAAGCTATCCTAGCAAATCCAACTTATGCAGAGGCTTACAATAACTTAGGTATCTCCTCTCTTTCACATTTATTTATCCTGACCAACTAATGCGTAATGTTGAACCCATATTTGAGGATTATTTTATATTTATGGTGTCCGGTTTCGAGTGACCTTGTATTGTAAGTTTCTGTTTGTGGATCAGTGTCTTTCTTTAGAATGATCCGGGACCGCCTAATGACCTCCATTGGGATTTTCCTTCTTCTTTTTCTTGAATCGACATCTATGAGATGGTGCATTACTTGATGAAATCTAATTTGGAAACTTATCATTTCTTTGTTATATTTTTGGAATCTCTTCGAGTTCAGGCTTTCTCATTATCTTGATGAAATGGCTTCTCTTCAATGAACAGGGGTTCTTTATAGAGATGCGGGCAATATAACTCAGGCTATCGAGGCTTATGAGCAATGTCTTAAAATAGATCCCGATTCACGTAATGCAGGACAGGTATAATTATTTTTCTTGCTAGCTTGGACGCTTCTGATCATAAACTACAATGCTACTTCTTGTTTGTATAGAAGAATTGAAGAAATGGTTCTGTAACTTTACAAGGATACTCCGTGCAATTGTTATATGTGTAATATATCCACTGTTACTATTTCCGACAGAATCGGTTGCTCGCAATGAACTACATAAATGATGGCAAAGATGATAAGCTTTTTGAGGCTCACAGGTATTTGTAGAATTTTTGCCTTCAGCATTCGACGTATAAAATTGTCTTTTTGACTCTTTCACAGAAGGCGGCATTTTGGTACTTTTAATATTGTACCGTGTTCTATTTATTTTCCATACCGCAAACTTGATGTTCAGTGTAATTATTGACTACCATGGAAGAGACAGTTGTAAATCAGCGTAATTGGATCCCCAATATTTAAACAATTCTAACTGATCCAAATCATTTTCTACTTGGAGTCTTAATATGAATTGAAATGTGTAATGCAGGGACTGGGGTAGACGCTTTATGCGGTTATATCAACAGTATGTGTCATGGGACAATCCAAAAGAACCAGAGCGACCGCTTGTTATTGGATACGTTTCTCCGGATTATTTTACTCATTCCGTCTCTTATTTCATTGAGGCACCTCTTATCTATCATGACTACTCAAAATACAAGGTTGTCGTGTATTCAGCTGTTCTTAAGGTAATCTTTTTTTATCTGGCCTTATTTATACAACTACCTCCACGAACATGAGAACCAAAGTTAAATGATGTTATTTTCTTCGTCGCACTAATGTTGTTGTGATTGTTATTCAATTATACTACAGGCAGATGCAAAAACTAACAGATTCAGAGAAAAGGTTTTGAAAAAGGGTGGGATGTGGAGAGATATATATGGAATTGATGAGAAGAAGGTTGCAGTCATGGTTAGAGAAGATAAAATCGACATATTGGTAGAGCTTACTGGTCACACGGCCAACAATAAGTTAGGAATGATGGCTTGCAAACCAGCTCCTATCCAGGTATTTGTCAAGCCCCATCCTTATCCTATATATAATTATTTTTTTCTTACTTTGCTTTTGCATGATCGTGATTGCCTAATCTTTTCACATGTTCCATTCATATTTTTTCAATTAGAGTATTCTGTACTTATTATGGTGTCCAGACATAAATTTTTTTTTTCTTACTTTGTTTTTGCATGATCGTGATTGCGTAATCTTTTCACATGTTCCATTCATATTTTTTTCAATTAGAGTATTCTGTACTTATTATGGTGTCCAGACATAAAATTCTCTTCAATTGCTTGTTCCGTACTAATCTAGGTTCTGATTTGTACTGAAATTGCATCTCCTTATGACTGTTTAATGAATTATAAGGTTTTGAGGCTCTGCAGTTTCTGAAACTGTTTTCTTGGTTTCGCTTCTTTAAGCTTTTTTCATGCATTTATCTTGCAAGTATTAACAATCATTAGATTCTTAAACAAATGCCTTTGTTTCGAACTAGTGGCTCGTCTTTTGGTTGACATGTCTCTCTACAAGACATTGAAATACAGCTGACTGGTTATCTTGTTGTATTCCAAACACCAGAGCCTGAGGCTTTGTAACCGCATAACTTCTTTTTGCTTGTGAATTTAGCTTGATGAGTTGGTCTGTTTGTTTTTATTGTAGGTCACGTGGATTGGATACCCGAACACAACTGGTTTGCCTACCATTGACTATAGAATCACTGATTCGTTTGCCGACCCTTCTGATACAAAGCAAAAGTAAGCCATATTTTCATTATATTTTCAGATTTTGTTCCTTACTTTAATCGCTTGGTTCGTACATATATTCAGCTAAGAATATCGCTTTATAGATTTTAATGGTGAGGATGATTGTGTTGTTAAATATGACAGGCATATTGAGGAGTTGGTTCGGTTGCCTGACTCCTTCCTTTGTTATACACCTTCTCCTGAAGCGGGCCCTGTTTCTCCAACCCCAGCACTTTCAAATGGTTTCGTTACTTTCGGTACCTTCAATAATCTAGCCAAGGTATTTCTTTGGGGAAGAACGAAACCAGCTTGTTTAGTTATAATGTTTGTTTAGTTGTTACTTATTAATCTTTTCCGGATTACTTATTAATGTTTGTTTAGTTGTTACTTATTTTTTTTTGTTGATCAATCTTTTCCAGATTACCCCAAAGGTCTTGGAAGTTTGGGCAAGGATTTTATGCGCTGTTCCAAATTCACGGCTTGTAGTGAAGTGTAAACCGTTCTGCTGTGATAGTATAAGACAGAAATTTCTATCAACATTGGAGCAATTGGGACTAGAATCGCTGCGTGTTGATCTTTTGCCACTGATTCTTCTCAACCATGATCATTTGCAAGCGTACTCCCTCATGGATATTAGGTATGAAATTACCTGGTTAATCCGTTGTTTCTGTATTAGAACATTTATCAGGAAGATCTGTCATTTCCCAGTGCAACTTTATTGATTTACCTAATTGACACTCAAGATCCTCTACGTTTAGGAGGAATTTTGAGTTTTCTATAAAGAAAGTCATTTGATTACCTGGTTGCCTTACACTAATGTTTAACCTCACATACAAAAGGATGTCATAGTTATAAACCTCTAGTTTTTTCGTTTTTTTTTTAATACTGTGATAATTCTGTGCTGAAATTTTAGTTTAGGTTGTTTTTATTCCTTTCAGCTAGCATGTTTGTAAACTCCTGTTGCTTTTGTATTTATCACGTTGAATGTTTTCTGATCTTATTTCATCTTTCCCATTAAGCTTGGATACTTTTCCGTATGCGGGAACAACAACAACTTGCGAATCCTTATATATGGGAGTTCCGTGCGTCACAATGGCCGGTTCTGTTCATGCACATAATGTTGGTGTGAGTCTCCTAAGCAAAGTTGGTGAGTAACATACACTTTATCATGCCATCTACATTTACAGATCCTTATTTTGTCCTGCTAAAAAATTCAACCTTTTGCCTATGATGATGTAGCTATCAGCCTATCATCTCTCGTCTGATGTATTATCAACAACCTTTCCTGGTCAAGTTTGTTTGAAATGATATGGCTTTTAAGAAAGTTATAGCTACTTTAGTTTGCTAGTTCTAATGCTTCGATTCTTAATAGAAGAACTAGTCTCGGAATATCTCTCAGGGTCTCTAACCCCCCGCCCTTTTGTTTTTCTCTAGGCTAATCTGTATATGATATCTCAATTGAAGGGTAACTCCTTACAGTGGTTTAGTTAGTTTTCTTTATTGTTAGACAAAAACACCCAGAATATTTCCAAGCTTGTGAAATTAGGTGATGTCCAAAATAGCTTGGGTAGGATATTTTTTCCTAGCATGGCCTGTGTCTATAACTTCTCTGTTGCAGTTTACGTGTTTCCTGTTTTTTTCATCAATATGCATTTCGTGCTCATTAAATAACAGATCCTAATGATAGGCTTACACCACCTTCATTTCTTCTGAAACGAAATAAAAATAAAAGCAAATTTGGTTACCCTTCTAATGGAAGTTTATCTGAAATAAACACAGGGTTGGGACATCTAGTTGCTAAAACAGAAGATGAGTATGTTAAATTGGCGGTTCAGTTAGCCAACGACGTCACAACTCTTTCCCGCCTAAGGATGAGTCTCCGTGGTCTTATGGTGAAGGCCCCTGTTTGCAACGGATCAAAATTTATTCTGGGGTTGGAATCAAAGTACCGTCAGTTATGGCACAGGTACTGTAGAGGTGACATGCCATCACTCGGACAAATAGAAATAGCCCAAAAACAACTGCAGGAGGAACAGCATCGACAGCAGCAACAGCAACAGCAGCAGCAGGTTGTTATTGATGAGTCAGCAGCTAAATTCTCGGAGTCAACAAGGATTACGACTCCGTCAAAAGCAACTAATTCATCTCCAATCAAGGCCAATGGATTTAGTAAACCAAACTCATCACATTCTACGTCAATCACCTCCTGTAAAGAAGAAAACGGAGTTCAATTGAATTGGCATCCTAATTCATGAAAATCACTTCTTAGTTGTTTTGAGTTGTTCAGTATGCTGCTTTCATCGAAGAAGAGATTATACGGGGAAAGTGATGATTCTGGTCCAGCAATACTTGCTTTTGTATGGGTTGGCCTTTTCAGCTGAATCTCACTTCTCTTTTGAGCCGAATCTTATACTTGTCATACTCCACATGTGTATACTTATTCAAACATTGTGTCAGTGTCGGTGCCAGTGCGAGCAGCCATAGGCACAAGTGTCGAAAGCGTCTCTTCTCGGGGGTACCCTACCTTTAAGGCCCCCCATTTTTTCTTCCTAATATTGTTATACATATTCTTACCTGTCTGTAGATTTAGAAAAATGATGAGGTTCTGTATCTTTCAGCTTTTAATATGAAGGTGATTTAAGATTCCAACTTCTTAGCTTAGTGATCAAGTGATATTTTATTGTGAATTTTGTAGCCCTGAATGGGAAAAAATTCTGGTAATCAGATAAGGTGGTTGGGAATGAGGAATTCAGCACAACTGATGCGTGTAAGCAAGATTGCAAGGCCCTGGATTAGACAGCCTTAACACAGTTTTTTGTTTTTTTTTTTAAAACGGAGCCTTAACACAGTTACACAACGGAAAGTTGCTGAATGACATGCACCGGGGACTATGTACTTAAACTGGAGTACTAGTGGACAGCCGCCTGACTGGTTTGTTTGTGGCTGATTGAAACGTAATTTCTTAGAGCCACATCCAGCTCCCGAAACATTGGACTCTAATTGCCAGGACGCACGGTTAGATTCAGTAAACATATCAAAGCATCGCTGCGTAGGTAAAAGTCAACTTCCCAATGACCCGGAACAATTTTGACCGGACCAAAGAAATAGTACGAGTTATTGACTCGTATTTCTGACTTTTCTCTCTCGCCCTCTCGCGAAAGGTATTTTCTTCTTCTTGTTCGGCTCCTTTAAAATCAATTTCGGTACTTGCAATTTCATAAATCTTTTCCAGTTTCGGTTCTGATTCAATTTATATGTTATGTTCGTTTTGCCCTATGTTAACACATATGCTTTCCCGGTGGTTAACTTTGCCTTTATTATGTATATCCGTCTGTATGATCATATTATGTTTTGATTCACTCACATCATATTCCTATCTGCCTCTCTCTGTATATTTGTATATGTTCGGATTAAACTCAACAGGTAGTCAGCACGTGTGTTGCATGTCGATACTATTTTTCTACTTTCCAAATAATTTGGTGGTAATTCGACACCATTTTTTTTTATTTAAAAATTACCTGTTGTTTGTACTTAAGAATCAATCATTTGTTTTGTTTTGTTTTTTTCTTATAGATTTTTTCAACTTTTTTCTAAGTTATGTCTAATTTTAAGTCATGTCTAACTTTTAAGGAGAAAACATATAAGATTTGGAGACATATAAAAAGAAATCGAAAAACAAAAATTAGATATCATTATTTGTGCTCATTGCATAGCTAATTTAAAGTGCTTTCAAAATATATAAAATTTACAAAAATCGGACATGTAATTTAAAAGATATGAGATTTTTAAATATATAAAAAGTGCATTTACTTTTATGTACCTGTAAACATTCTTTATACCACTTCTTTAAAATCTAACGGCCGATAAGAATGAGGAAGTCTAATGATATAACGGACAATAGCAATAGTTGGGACGGAATTTTACGGTGGAATTTTAAAGTTTGGAGATCCAACAGTTATATTTACTTAAGTTTTGCAATCCCTTGTTGCTATTAAAAGGGGGAGATTTATTTATTTGTGCTTCTTATTCCATTCGAAATAATTGTTTACAAGGCTTATTTGAAGTTAAAATTTACCATTGGATCTTCTTTTTCAAGTTTTAATCCATCCCTGTCACTACTAGATAAGTTCGTATTATTTGTATATGTTCGGATTATTTGTGCTTCTTATTCCATTAGTGACAAGTTCGTATCTAACTTTTTATGCAATTATTCATCCCGATACAATCAAGAGTTCTATTCCCTAAAAAAGTTTATTTATTTTTTTTAATTTATTTCTTTGCTGTACAGGATTTGCATTATTGTGGGAACACTTGTTATTTTCTCTAACTACTCCATATATGTTTTGTGAAACAAAAGAACAGGAAGACTATTCAAAAAAGATCATTCAAATGGAGCACCAAGACACCTCAAATGTTGCATGTATGAGGACGGAGACTAGTGGCGATGCTAGTGTACCTCCATCAAACACATGTGGTAATATCAATCAATGATCGTCTTGAACAACTAAAGTCTACGATGTCAGAAGCTGAAAAAGGTTACAATTCTAAGCTTGGAAGCTATCTGGAAGCATGCGAGAGTTTGACTACTGAATCAGATTTTGAGAAGTTCATTAAAGCAGATGAGGAATTTCGACAGGCTCGAGGGATTTATGAAAACACTAAGTATAAAGTGATGACACTAAAAATCCTTGTGAGTTTAGACAACAGAGTAAGTAGCAGTTGAGTAATTGAATTGCTTCCTTTTTACTTCCATTTGTTGTTGGAATGTGAATTATGTGTTGCTAGTTGGACAACTCTTGCTATTTCTCATCTGATAGTTACCAACCCATAATATAACATATCTGCTTTACTTTTCTTCTTAAGATTTTCTCTGTAACCATGGTCACTTGAGAGTAATTGTAACCATAGCAAGCATGGATAAATAGCCTTGGCTATTCCAAAAACCCTTAATGCGGAGGATCAGTTAGATTAACGTGGGTCCTTCTTGAGATAATGGCTTGCGGTGATGGCACTATTGTGGACTAGTGTTTCTGATTGGGACTCTTCACCCTAACCCTTGGCTGTCTGAGCGCTATTGTTTTCATGTAGTTTTTATTTAATTGTGAAAAATTGCACCCGTTACCAATTCGGGAAGATTGACATTGGTTCTTGAGATAATGGCTTGGGTTGCGATATCTAATCTGTGCCCATTCTGATTCATGTGTTTTCAATAATATGTTATCCAGGAAACTCCACATACGTCCTTTGAAGACACATTTCCAAAACCCTTTTTTGATGAACAGTGGGAGAGTCAATGGATGTCAACTCTATCTTGGAATTTGGAGTTCAGCTTGTTGTGGGAGGGAGCTTAGGCATTGTGTTATGTCAACTGGGTTTCAGATGATGTGATTTAAATTTTATGCCGGCAAACTTGGATTTTCTCCGTTGTACGCGATCATGCATTTGGATTAACTCATTCGAGCATAACTCGAAATTGTTATGTAGTTAGAATTCTACTAACAGTATCAATCGAATTTTTGGTTTATAAATTCGCTGACAATATCAACCGAATTTTCGGGTTAGGAATTTTGCCGATTTCGACAAAGAAGATGAGTCTCTGGCTTGCCGGAATTTCGACAAAGAAGATGAGTCTATGGCTTGCCGCTTCTTCGACTTTGTTGTTTATTTGTTTTTTTTTTGCACTTTGGCATCTACATGATGATTTTCTCTCTCATCTTCTGGATGATTTTTTCTCTCGTCCAGGGACAATTTTGTTTTATTTCTAATTTTCTTTGTTTCTAGTTGTGTTGTTTGTTTTGCAGGATAATCAGGGTTCTGCCTTTTCACATTCTTGACAATTTTCTATGATAAGTGTTATTGTTGGTTTTCTTTTCAAAATTTTGTTCCGGGAGATCCGGTGGAACCTAGCACAGAGCATAAATATTTTCTGGTCCTCACAGCCATCACAAAATGAGAATATATATGAGCTTAATATCCTTCAGAATATGCTTCAGAGATCATGGAGACCATCGGGAAGCTAAAAGATATCAAGTTTTAATAAAGTTGTTTACCTAGTTCACTTGAATTGGGATGTGATTTCAATACAATCATCTGAGTCATTTTATCAAAAGCTTTCGCGGAAAGAATGTAAGATATAAAGATGGCACGGTTTCTGAAACACCAAAAATTTCAGGCCAAAAATCATTCAAACCAGTCAAGATGTAAGAAGAAAACTAGGAACACCAAGCATCACCCATGATGGTGATAACGACATAGAAAAAAACCCTAATTCCCACTCGCTGAATTAACGTGGTCAAAGCCACACCATTTTTAGCTCCTATAATCACTCGCCAGCATCACTGCATTTAATCAAAAAGTAATACTCTTTCCATATCAAGCTCCAAATCCCATGCAATTCAGGAACCACCCAAACTCCAGTAAATTCTCATAACAACTCGAAATCCAAATTAGCAAATAAAGAAAGAAGTGGTTCAAAATTTCAAGAAGCTACCAAATCACCTAAACCCAGCAACAAACTAGCCACTGAGCCACAAACCAAACATCCCTCAACCCTCCCGCAAAAACCAAAACACCAAAACCGGTTAATCCAACCACACCCGAAAACACCAAACCATCCAACCCTCACCAATTATCCATTACCTCCAACATCCCAGAAATTCAACCCCAAACGAATAGCTTCACACTCCCTTCCTGAAGTTGTTCAAGACTCGTCCAATAAATCGAGACACTGGAAAAGACAAGATAGAATCCCTCAAGACTCGGATAGTTCTTTCATCCTTCATAATGTTGGGAGAAAAAGATTACCATAACTTATGGATTGTGATCCACCACTCAAACAACACTGTAGCACTTCTAAAGAGGTTGTGGCGACTTGCCCTGAAAATCCGCAGACAATATGTAATGCAATCTTGGAATGATCATAGTTTAGGGAACGAGATTACAGTTCTAACATTAAACTCCTTCCTGCGAAGTTGCAAGCCATCTGTTTTGTTCCTATTTGAAACAAGGTTGAATGAAAATAACAGAAGAAGGGTTTCCAATTCACTCAACTTCAAAAAATTTAATTATGTTGCTGCTAATGGTAGAAGTGGTGGCCTTGCCATCCTTTGGAAAGACAATGTTGACTTATCAATGGTATCTAAATATCAAAACTTGATTCATTGTATTATTGAATCCAAACTATCTATTCTCAAATAGGAATTGTTATGTGTTTATGTCTCTCCGGCTCACCAACAAAGAGATGGCTTCAGGAGATATATGAAAAAAAAATCATTGCTACAATTTAAAACCTATGGTGTATAATTACGGATTTGAATGTGCTCATGGACCAGTTTGGAAAACAAGGTGTCTCTTCAAACATCGACATAAGTTGCAATGAATTCAGGAATCTGATCCGTGGAGAGAGATATAACTGTTCTTGGATATGCAGGACCGACGTTCACCTGGCCTAACAACCCCATCCAAAATATACCAATCTTAGAAAGGTTAGACAGGGCCATATGCATGACATACTAGAGACTTTTATTCCATGATGCAGCAGTTCTGATCATCTTACCAACAATCAGAAGTGACCACTCTCCTATAATTCTTAACACTATGAGAAAATCACCAAAAAGATAACCAAATTACAAGTTTGAGTTTTATTGGACTGATCACCCACAATTTAAAGAAGTTATTCAATCCAACTAGGATAACTCTACTGGGGACAAAATTTCTAAACTTTAGTCTTTAGGAAAAAGTCTTTGGGCATAGAGCAGGAATTCTTTTTGTGAGACAAAGAAGGAGATATAATGTGAGAAATAAAAGGTGGTTGGCTTGCAGGCTGCAACACACTTGCTAAAACAATAGAAGCATAGAAAAAAATTGCAACAAGATTGTTAGCTCATACTGCATGGACAATTTTTTTTTGCAGGAGCGAAACAAATCAAAATGGGTATCAGAATTTGACAAGAATACTCAGGTATTTCATGTAAAAATAAGATATTTGCTCTAAGAAATCCTAATGGAGAGTGGATTTCAGATCACGGCCAAATTAGAGATAATCTTATTAATCACTTCAAAGATATGTTCTCTAATGACAATAATATGGATCCAAATTCTTTGTCTTTTGATAATCCTAACAAGTGAACCAATATGATTGCGGTGTCTTAGCTCAAGTCATAGTGTTGATTAAATCCTTAATGTTGTGAAAAAGATGGGGTCTCTGAAATCTCCGGGATCGGATGGATATACAACTCTCGTCTATAAAAAATGTTGGAAGGTTGTATTGGCAGGAAGTTGTACAACTAATTCGAGACTGTTTCAGGTAATCAACCATCCCTCAATGTCTAAATTGCGCCTATCTTGCTCTTATTCCCAAGAAAAAGAATGTTGAATCCGTAGTTGATTACATACCCATCACACTTTGCAATGTCCTATACTAAGTTGTCACTAAGATTATCACCAGTAGACTAAGCCCTTTTCTCGATAGTCTAATAAAGAAAAATTAATCTGCTTTTATAACAGACAGGCAAATCCTAGACAATATAGTGACAGCTCACGAGTTATTTCATTCTTTGCACTTCTCTAACAATAGTTCTCAAGGATCTTTTGTATTGAAATTAGACATGAGAAAAGCTCATGATCGAGTTGATTGGGATTTTCTTAGTCAAGCTCTATTGAATATAAACATCACATATAGAGCATATGCACTTAATATGAGTAATGTTAAAACCACAACCTTCTCTATCTTGCTTAGCAGCCAACTTGAAGGTTTCTTCTTGGGAGAAAGATGGATACTGCAAGGACGCCCATTATCTCCTTATCTGTTTATTATCAGTGCTCACTCTTTATCGGGTATTATTCATAAAATGCAATTGGAAGGTCACTAGAGCGGATACAAAATAAATAGATGGGCTCCTAATGTCTCCATATAATGTTTGCTGATGATATTATGTTTTTTGGCAATACTGATACTAATACAATTAATTCAGTACCTTCAGTCTGGCAACAATAATATATAGTGTCGGGACAACTTGTTAACTACTCTAAATCTTCAACTCACTTCAGCAAACATGACTAGACTCATATGCATAGGAATTCATTCAGTTGGGGGTAAAGAGGATGAACAAGAAGAAAAATATTTGGGTATAAAGATTTTGAATCAAGGAAACAAAATACCAAATCTCAATTTCCTCATTGAAAAATTTGATGAGAAACTAGCTGGATGGAAAACATATTCATTATCTAATGCAAGCATAACTATTCTGATTCAAGCTGTGTTAGATCTAATCCTAATTTATTATATGAAAACTTTTATTATACAGAGAGATATTCTCAACAAGCTCAGGAAGATAATTCGTGCACACTAGAGATAAGAGGAATGCACATTTTTTAAAATTGGAGTGGTTCAACATGTCAAAAGAGAAATGAGGTACGCGTCTAAGATCTCTATCAGACCTAAACTTAGCTTTTGTGGAAAAGCTTGCTTGGAGATTTAGCATGGACAAGACTCACTATGGGTGAGAATTCTACAAAAATGTATCTCAAAGGACATCCATTCTGGGACGCAACTATTCCACTACTTGGTGAACGATGTTACCATGGACAATCTTAATAAAATGATGTATATTTCTAGTTGGTAATGGCCGGAGTATAAATATGTTCCCTTAGCCGTGGATGCCTACTACCACTGGTATTATCCCTGTACGTAAAGAAGATATAAATCCTGATGTTATCAAAGTCTATCAACTGATATGTGAATCTATATGCCAATGAAATATGAGCATTGTTCAAAAAAATGTAGACGACTTTACTACAGGTCGGATACAAATGGTCCCAATCAATTTTGCAGTTGAGGACATTATCATCCGGAAGTTCACGACTCAGGCGACTTTACCCCTCTATCTTTTCAGAAAGTTCTATAGAACAACAAGGTGAAACTTCTCAGATGAGGGAGAACCAATTCCCTTGGAAAAAGTTATGGCCACCAAGAGAGTCACACCAAAGATAAAAACAATTGTATGAAGATATCTACACAACGGTATTTTCGTAGAAAAAATAATTGGGAGATTCATAAAAGGAGTTTCCATTGATTGCAACTTTTGCTCAGATGATGTTGAATCTGTCGACCATCTCATGATTTATTGTAATTTTGTTAGGGAAGTTTGGTTTGCCTCTCCACTAGGTTTGCGACTAAATGGTAATAATAAGGTAAACTTTGCTGCTATAATAAATCTCTGATTAAGAAGTAGTGTTGACGAATACTCTATGTCTACGAGAATGTCCATCTGTTGGGCCATATGAAAGACTCACAATGCAAAATCTTTTGAGAAAAAGAGTTACAGAGTGCAAGGTACCCTAGCAATAACATTTTATTGGTTTAACTTGTACTACAACTACAATGAAGAAGGTGAGACTGAAGCAGAGGAGACGGATAATCTTGCATTTAGAACTGAAGAACATGAAGTATGAAAACCCCCACTATACCCAACTATAAAGATCAGTATTGACGCAACCTCGAAAGATGGTTCATACACATATGCTGCAATTTCCAGAGATAACAGGCGAGTCTATTATGGTGATGGTACTAAACTTGGCAGGGATGATGCAGTTGTGTACACTGAAGCTGATGGATTTCTCTTGGAAACTAAATTAGAAACCGCTTAAGTATGTTTGGTGCTTCCATCATCATAGAATGTGACAGTTAGAGTTGTCAAATAGTTCAAGAACAACCCCTTAGAGAATATGGAAGCTAAAGGATAACATTTTAAAATTTATGACTACTCTTAACAATAGCAATGCTTTCAACCACGTGCCAAAGACGACCAATACTGTTGTTTATTCCCTCGCATCCTATGCACCGTATCACAAAGTCCAAACCAAATGGACTAGCCATAATATTCAAGCTAATATTGTTACTCTTTGGAATCAGACAACTTAGCTTTTTTCTTTCGTAATTCAGTCTTGAATACCAAAAAAACAAAATAAACAGAGTCTCTGATTTATTATATATACTAGAGTAAAAATACCAAATATATTTATTAAGTACATAACCAAAACATAATTTTTACCTGCAATTTCTACTATAATACCGTAACTCCAACCATTTTCAATCCATACACAATTTGAAATATTTAAGGTATTTTAATAATTTAAACACTTAAAAATTCAAACAAACCAAGAGAAGTTCAAATTTGAAATCTCTACTGTAATACCTTTTAATTCCAACCATTCTCCATTCAAACGCACTTTGAAATATTTAGGATATTTTAATATTTTAAACACATTTAAAAATTCAAACAAACCAGAGAAGTTGAAAGTCTAAACAACTAGACTCAAAGAAAAAGTAACATTAAGTTGAAATCTAAATCCCATGTAAACTCTGAAACCTTCAAGCTCCAAGTCCCCTCTTTATTAATCTTCTTGATATGTAACACCCCGTATATTTAGCATGGCATGCTCAAAGATGCGCCATGGCCTAAGATGAAGCTTCATCTTAAGATTCTGTTGCGTGGTAAGAGGATATTGTCCAAAGACCAATGTCACACCAAAATGACGCATTATGCCGGGTATATTGGCCAAGAGCCAATCTGCATCAACGGATGCATTAGGCCAGTTAGAAGAATGGCCTAGAAAAAAAATGAAAGCCACAATGGTATATTAGAAAGCTCATTGGCTTATGGCCAATGCCGTACCACAATGATGCATTAGGTCAGAGAGAATTGGTCGAGTTATGCACATCCAACATGGCTTGACAGTATGGCCGAGTTATGTACAACCAGCATGGATGGATAGTATTGCATCACAAAGATGCATCTGGGCAGAGCAGGCTGGCATTGGCAATGAACAACCAAAATAGTTGGACATTGAAGCTGGCTTATGGACCAGAATAAAAACACAACCAACATGGGTATAAATTGTAGTTGGCCTATGGGCCAAAGCTGGAAATACAACCAACATGGCTAGACATTGTAACTGAAAGCGGGAAATTCAACCATTATGGTCGGATATTCAAAAAAACATGGAAAACGTTCAGGAATAGTGAAATGACACTTGGTGAATGTCAAAGTTCTCCTATTTTAAGTTACAAATTGTATTTTTTAACATGTATAGGGAGGGGTAGTTAGTTGAAGCGGCATATGCGGACCATGCACCAAGTAAGCTTCATAGCTTAGCCAGAAGAGTGTAAATGATGCTTAGGCCTCATTTATAGATGCATAGCCTTTCCAAAGGAGCATACGATGCGAAGGCGTCACTATGCCATGTTTCGGACTAAATATGCATCACTTTGATACATTTTGACGAAATGGCCTATATGGACATGGTCAATTGTTTGGACATGGCCTTGCAACACGAGTTGGATTTAGTTACTGGTCCCTTAGAGGATGACTATTGTCATGCTTGATACCTTTAGAGTAGGGAAGGGTACATAGGCATCCCCAATAAGTTGCAGCATTTCCGGTCCAGCACTTTGTCGCTCATATCATCTAATTGGAGATGATTGCGACATATTGGCGTCTCATATCATTTGGATCGGTATTCCGATACAACAGATGATTGTGTCCAAACTTGAGGCAAGTTGCATTCCATTTCTTTGATGCTCATACTGCCTATCAATCTACACGAAGTTGGCTTTTGCACCAATGATGCATTGGGCATGGCAAAGAGATTAAGCTAAGTTGGTAAGCAAAGTAGGGAGATGGCAGTGAGCTTGGAGCGGCCTATGCCTGGAAAAGATTTGGTAGATTTGGTAGCCACTTATGCATGTAGTAATGCATTAGCTTGGCCTATTAGGCCTTATACTCTTTGAGGACAAGGGTAAGTTTTGGAACGACGTGGAAGGTAAGTTAGATACAACATGTTATCCAAGAATGCTTGCAAGGGAAAATGAACGTGTATTTGCCTAATTTTAAAGCCCGGTTAGTAGCATCAGAGTGGCGCACCGGGGAAGTTATGGCCTGTCCTCCCTGGCGAGCTAGGCGTAATTTACGGTATGTCACATGATAGTTCATAGAAGTGGGAATAAAACCCCAAACCTCTGGGGGAAAAAATGGAAATTAACAAGCTAAAAATATATAATACCAATAAAACATATTCAATTATAAAAAAGAAAAAAATACTAATGAGAAAAACCACTGATTTACGAAAGAGATGGGCGAAAAAAACCATTGTTCTATGAAAAAGAAAACATTAAAATACAAAATTCCAAATGGTAAAGTTGTAGGCTAGTAACTGGGAAAAGTTCATTGGTCCAAATAAATTACATATCTTATTGTATATCTTCTAAACTTATGTTAAGCTTAAAAATATTGAAGTTTTTATATACCCGCAACAGAGTATTGTAAAATCCACTTGAAAGCAAATAACTAAATGCATTGTAGATTTAGTACACAAATAGATAATCAACAATGCTTCGGGAAAAAAAAACAGCACTATGCAATTAATGATTAAACAACCTCATTAATTTTTATTATTTGGGAATGAAACCTGGGTACTTGCAAACCTCGTACAACAATCCAGGAGGACAAATCAAAAAATGCACCATAGTCCCCAAAAACTACCACATACTTAATATCTCAAACTAATGAGAAACACGGTTAATGGAAGATCAAATCTACTGTGCATATAAATGACCATTTCTTCCAATACAACCTAAGCAAAATTTCAAGTCAAACTTATGAGTAAAAACATGAATGTTCAACGTGATCAGTGATTTACAATTAAAAAAATCCATATGAAAAACCTAGGGTTCCATTACAATTACATTATCTTAACCTAATTTGCGGTTCTTCGATTGTGACTTTTGATTCTTCAATTCTACACATTACCATAAAATACAAAAATAAGAAGAAAAGGAATAGATACCTAAACACTATTGATGAGAAATTCATTAAGTCATGTGAGTTCAAGGTTTTGCAACTCATTTTTATAATTTCTACCACAATAAAGCTTTGAATTAGAAAAGCATTATTATGGTTGCAAAATTTTAGGTAAAAATTCTGTAGATGAGGAGCATAATATGCTTGCATGGTTTTTGAATTTCTTATGAGGTGGATATTTTCAATTCTTAAATACCTCAAGAAATCACCAGTATCTTGCGGATTCAAAATTTTAACATATTTCTCCAAATCTTGAGGTACTAAATAGTGTCAATCTCCCATTAAAATTCTTTCCATTTTCTCCTTGCAGGACTGATAAAACTGTCATATATTTTTTAACATTTCACCTATCATATAAATATAAGATATGCATTTTCGAGAATGCTAAAACATTGAGTGTCTTATTATATTTTCAGTATCTGAATGAAAAGCTTGAAATAATATCACGAAAACAGAACAACAATTTATTTTTACTTTATTATTATTTTCTGAAAAGTTTAAATTATATTAGAGAAAGAAAAAGTCATGTCATGATCGCGCACTCGACGAAAGAGCTTGACAAGCGAAATTTTCCTTCTGCACTCACGCCATATTGCTGGATCAGGCTTGCGCCCATTGTCCAAGATTCCCCACTACTGTAACCCAACCCATCCTAGCTGTAATTGTGTTGATACAGATTATCATGATGATCTTACTTACACTTACTTTGATGCATCTTTCCAAAAAAAAGTCGGGAAATTTTGCTTATGGCTTAGTTATGATGAATAATAAAGGCTTTATTTGTGAGTATGCAAGAGGCTCAGGGAGATATATTAGTTCAGAGGAAGCACAAGCAAAAGATTGTAAGGAAGCAATTAAATGGGCCAGAGATTGTCGAAAAGACAATATAATCTTTCTCAATGACGACAATAACGTCATAAATGAATGAAAGAATACTTTTCTGCTCTAAACTGGAGATGCAAAGCTATTCTGTTGAAGGCTTTATCATTAAACAATTTTTTTGCTAAATCTTCATTCCAATATATGAGAAGAAGTTTTAGTATTAGGGAGGGTAAACTAGCTAAGTATATTAATAAGTTTAAATTCTCTTGTATAGACTCTAGGATTCTAAATAGCACTAAAAAAACTACTTGGTTTCGTAATATTTGTAATAACAATAATGTAAATTTTCTTCCTTAGTTTTGTTATAACACTCCCTTTGATCAAAAAAATAAATAAATTTTAATACCTTTTAACTCCATTCTCCATCCTTACACACTTTGATATACTTAAAGTACTTTCATAATTTAAACACATTTAAAAATAAAAACAAACCAAGACAAGAAAAGTTGAAAGTTTAAACAACTAGAATCAAAGAAAAGGTAGCAGTAAGTTGAAATCTAAATCCCATGTAAACTCTGAAACCTTCAAGCTTCAAGTCCCCTCTTTATCAATCTTTTTGATAGTTCATCGAAGTGCGAATAGAACCCAGAACATCGGACACAAAATAGAAATTAACAAGTTAAAAGAATATATAAATCAATAGAACATATTCAATTAATTACAAAAAAAGAAAAGAAATGAGAACAAACTAGAAAAACCATTGGTCTACGAAAAGAGATGGGTGATAAAAAGTTGTTGATTTATGAAATGAGAACATTAGTACACAAAATTTCAAATGGTAAAGTTGTAGGCTAGTAACTAGAAAAATCTCATTGGTCCGTGTAATTTCCATATCATATTGTATATCTTCTAAAACTATGTTATGCTTAAAAATCTTAAAGTGTTTATATACCAACAGCAAAGTGTTACAAAATTAACATTAAAGTAAATAACTAAATGCATAATTGATTCATCACACGAATAGATAATAAGCAAATGTTTCGAAGATAAAAAAAATAGCTTTATATAATTAATGATCATTTTTCATCATATGGGAATGTAATATGAGTACTTGCAAACATCATACAACATGCCAGGAGAACCAATCAGAAAATCCATCATAATATATGAAAACTACCACAGATTGAACATCTCAAACTAATGAGAAACACAGTTAATGGAAGATCAAACATGTTATGCATATAAAGGAACATTTCTTCTAATACATCGTAAGCAAAAATTCAAGTCAAACGTATGAGTGAAAACATGGATGTTAAACCCAAATTAAAAAACCTAGGATTTCATTATAATTACTTTATCTTAACGTAATCTATGATTCTTCAATTGTGACTTGTGATTCTTCAATTCTACACATTTTCATTAAAAAAAAAATAAAAAAAAAGTTTTCATACCTAAGCACCACTGATGAAAAATTCATTAAACCACGCGTGTTCAACTTTTTGCAACTCGTTCTTGTAATTTTCTACCACAATAAAGCTTTGAATTAGAAAAACAATATTATGGTCGCGAAATTTCCGATAAAAATTATGTGGGTGAGGAGCATAATATGCTTGTATGGTTTTTGAATTTCTTATGAGGTGGATACTTCCATTTCTTAAATACCTCAAGAAATCACCAGTATCATGAGGATTCAGATTTTTAGCATATTTCTCCGGATCTTGAGGGAATAAATAGTGTCAATCTCCCATCGGAAGTCTTGTCATTTTCTCCCAGTGGGAGTCGATTGCTATATAATTTTCATCACTTCGCATATCTTATAAATATACATTTTTGAGAAACCCAAAATATTGGGTGTCTCATTAACTTTCCAGTATCTAAATAAAAAGCTTCAAATAATATTATGAAAATATGGCAAAACATTATTTTCACTTTATTATTATTGCATGAAAAACCTATATTATTTTAGAGAAATAAAATATTACCCTATGCTGGAAATTCTTTTGAATGGACCTTTACAATTTATTTTACTTTATTAATATTTCCTGAAAAATTTATATTATTTTAGAGAGGAAAATATTACCCTTTCTCGAAAATTCTTTCCAACAAATCTTTCGCTCCCGGATAAGCGTATGCTCCAGCTTCCCCGAAACCGACAATAAAATCCACAAAGTATCCAATAAATTGAAAATTTGTATAAAAACAAACAAATATATATATGTATATAGATACATTTTTTAAGAAACAACTCTATAAAAGAAACAAATGTTAAATGATATACTTAACAAAAAAAATTTAAAATTTCTAAAATATTACCTTCCTCATCACGAGTGTCACCAGTAATATCATCAGATTCCATGAATATTACTAGTTTTACTGTCACATTACCATTAGAAGCAGGCCTTTTAAGCACCATATTGTCTAAAATGAGTTCCATATATTTTGAATTATTTTATTTTAATTCCTGAGTCCCTTATAAGACATATCTTCAAAAGAAAAAAAATATATCAAAAGAGGTTTAAGATGTGATTTGAAATAAAAACTAGCCCTTAACCCGTGCCGTAATGGCACGAGCCATGATGTTGGTTCATTTTTAATATATCGTATAATTTGTGTCCCAAATACTTATCAACTCCTTATGATTTAATATGGGTTTGTCATAAAAATAGTCGGGATTTTCCTCTCTTTTTTTTTGTTTTTTTCCTTTAATATTTTACCGCCGGAGATTTGCTCAAACGAAAGAAATATAATCTTAACTTCCAGACACTTTTTTATTTAGGTTCATTGCATATAATGAGATAATGCTCTACATGAACATGGAATTTAAATATTTTTTGGAAATATGTCGTCAACAATGCTCATCCCAGTGAAATCAACTAATCAATATCGTCCATAAAAGTCTTCCCATGCTCCTATTTCACTCCAGCTGACGCATCTATCATGGTCATGTTGTCGATCCTCCAAATAGGCAGAGAATAATATTTTTTTGCATCGACGGATGATACAAACTCTCCAATGTGACATGATTTTCCTGTAATTTTTCAACACCCATTAGATGACAATATTTAAAATGTGTACTGATTACCTTTTCGAAAGGGATTGTATATATGCAAACCTCTGCCATTAAATCTTCAACAAAGTATTGTGCCCAGCAGTTCGTCTTAACGAAGGCTTTGGTAACTTCAAAAGTCTTGGACATTTTGTCACTTCCATATGTTCCTACCTTCACTTGGAATACAATCTGGCGACACATTACCTCATAAAGAACCTTGAACACATATTGTACTCCCTGATCCTATTTCAAATTTATAGGTTGTCAATAGATCCTTTACCAAAAGTTGACATCTTCTACGTTGAATATTTATAAAAAAAATTTATGGTATTGTGGATCGTTGCTTTCTAAGATTGTAGTTTTCAAAATTGGCTTCTTTAAGTCCCACGACTTTCTAAGTTTGTATATCCTATTTGTTTTTCACATTTTAGTTAGCCATATTATGTTTGTTACTAACTTTAAACTTGATGTCATCTTCTACTGTGAACTTTATGTGATTTCATAATCGAAATAGTTATACCTCTTTCATTCGTATCAAGTAATCCGTCGTATATCCCAACAATTGTTCTATAGAAATTCATTTCTTTTGCCGTTTCCGGACCATCGACAGCCATTATTATCAAACGCAATCTGTCTAATTTTTGTTGATGTTATGTATTTGCAATGTTCATTTTTCTTAAATAAATAGATTGTGGAAAAACTAAAAAAAAAGGAACATAAGTATTACATCGGGTCTAAGTTACTATATCCAAAATACTCTGGACACTTCTTCTGGTACCTTGTTTCCTCAAATTCATCGTTGCATTCTAGACAGTACATGCAACACCAATCATTTGCGAAGTGAGCTATTTGCGCAAGTGTGGTCAATGTATCCCTTACCTGTAATAATAATAACAACACGTCAATTTTTTTTCAAGGCGCACGTCCAGTTGTAAATGGTATGAATCTAATAGATTTGAATTGTACCTCAATCTTAGATATCACCTTCTTCTCACATAACATAGCAATTGGGGAAGGACAAATCTTGACCACTCTTTAAATAGGAAGAGTTAGCCAAACTATGTTTTGAAATTGTCTTACGTGGAAATTATTATTAATCCATATTTTAGTCGTCTCCTATCGAAGCCGATCTAATTAGTCTTATAGAAAGTTAATCTTAAATTTTTGACCTTATTTCTTGACCAAATTATTGAAGTATTCTCAGTCATGTTCTGCCTTGTGTGATCTACCCATTTATATCTACTCTACCTTCTAACCCAGTGAATGAAACCTATACATATTGATCCATAATTTGATATTGTTGATTTGTAATCAAGAGGTCACATGATTTGAGAATGTAAAATATAAAAAATATTCTATAAACATCGGAGGCGAAATTTAGATTTATGATTTAGAGTTTTTATGATGATTTTGATGAACAAACATAATTTTCAAACAAATATTTTAGAATGAAAATACATTTTCCCGGCCAATAATGTGTTTATATCGGGAATTGAGTGACAATTGTTGTCTTTGTAGGTAGTTGTCGTCAAACAACTCGACATTGATGGTCTTTCAGGAAAAAGAAAATGTAATACGTGGGTACACCAATTGCCTTTATATAATGCGGATACCGTTTCGGTGATCCAACAGTCATGATCATATATTATACGTTCCGGTATCATCCTCGAAATATTTGATTTTTGTCCTTATTAATGGTGCTAAAAACAACCAATTACATCTTTCACAATACAATGTTGCATGTTTTGTGAAGTTTTTTTTTTACTCGGTCAATAAAACTCACTAAAAAGCAAAAAATATTATTATCTACTACTATTACCAACACCCACCACCATAAAAACCATCCACCGCCACTATTTCTTCCACCAATAGTAATGTTACCGCCTCCACCATTCACAAACACCCACCACCGTTTATACTAACCCTATTTCCACTACCACCATTATAATTAATATAGCTTTTAGTACAATTATTTATTAATAAAATTATGTATTTATGTTAGATTATTAAAGGGACATTTATAATAGAAATTTAATTAATCATTATGAACAATCAATGAGACACTAATCAATAAAATATTTAAAAATGGTTAAGTTAAACAAACCCCAGCGATAAATTTATCTTTGTCAAGGACAAATCTTGACCACTCTTTACATAGACAAATCGATAATAAATAATTTCATATGTCCTGATCTTGATTCACATCGTTCGTTTAGTTATTACATAACATGGAAATTGATTGCACCAATTTTTTAAAATGGACGTGTGTTTTATCGAGTTTATTTTAACATTAGAATGATCAACCACATTTTACGTTTTATACTTTATAATATAACGTTACATATTTTGTGGCGTTACGAAATTAGCATAATTTGTTTTTGTTCACCAATACCCGCCACCACCATAAAACCGTATGAATCCATTTTTTTTATCCACCACCACTTAGTGGCAGAGCCAAGGGTTGACTAAC
Organism: Papaver somniferum; assembly: GCF_003573695.1. Taxonomy (NCBI): domain Eukaryota; kingdom Viridiplantae; phylum Streptophyta; class Magnoliopsida; order Ranunculales; family Papaveraceae; genus Papaver; species Papaver somniferum. The sequence goes on from NC_039368.1 coordinate 101,624,985, forward strand.
CTGGCTCTAACCCCTTAAACTTTTAATAACTACATAAATTTTTTAGTTTATTCTATAAATAGTACTTTGTCCATATATATTTATGGTTTAGTCCACCAAAGTTTACATATTTTTATTTTTTTTAAAGTATGCCTCCTCAATGTCAATTTTTGACTCCACCACTGCCACCATCACTGCCGCCCACCCCATGTAGGTTGTTGGATGCAATTTTAGTTTTCAATCACAAATGCCATGTATGAGGTTTAGATTGAACAAAATGTCGTCAATTGATTAGTTTGATTTTTTTTCTGTGTATATATTCTTTTTTGTATTGCAATCAATTTTATTTTAACATTAAAAAATCATGATTTATACGATATAGTACCAAAGATAACATGGGTACCATTTGGGTGATCCAACTACGATCACAAAATATTATCTTGTATGATATTATCCCTGAAATATATGGTACCTTCGTTTATCAAAAGTGTTAAAAACAACCAACCACATCTTCCACACTACGATGTTATCGATGTTGTAACGACAACATAAAATTAATATTGGCCATCACTACTCACCATCACTCATCGTCACTACTTATTCCACCACAAATCAGGGGCGGAGCCAGGATTTTGAGGAAAGAGAGAGAAAAAACTCTTGGCAAGTTGGATACATGTGAAAAATGGACTTTGTATCCCATTTTATGATAAAAGAACTAAAATAAATATAATTGTGCTTGGCGCCGCCCTTAACCACCACTAATCTTTCGGCCTCCACCTCTTCTACTACTCATTGTCGCCAAAAATGTCTATTGATATTATTTATCAAAATTACTTATTAATAGAAATAAATATTATAATTAATTAAGAAAATATTTATAATTAAAAAATGATTAGTCATTTATTATGAGCAATTAGTGAAACACAAATTAATAAAACACTTTATAATGAATATATTATTTATTATGTGCAATTAGTGAAATACTAATTAATAGAAATTATGATACTTAAGTTGAACAAACCACCACCGTTGATTTATCTTTTCTATTAATTCCAACCAAGGTAGAACACTGGTTAAAGACCACTCTTATGACACAATAGGTCATGAGTTCGAACCTCCTCGTTATAATTTTTGAAAATCCATATCTTGACTTGAGTATTCATTTTTCATTCATAATATTGGAATTAATGCCACGCGTTCATTTTTCATTATAATATTGGAATTAATGCCATGCGTGCGAGTTATAGGGGGTGGTCAGGAGAACCACAGCCCTTGATTTATCTTTGTCTGGACAAATCCTGACCATTACTAACACAGGATAACTTAGCCTAGCTTTGTTTTGTACTAATGATAAATATGTGTTGGAATTTTTGAATAGAAATATAAGTGTCCACCCACTCAAACCTTTTCAATATGAGGTATCTTATCCCAAGGGACGTGATTCTCCACGAAAATACAAGAGTTTTAACGAAAGGATTTCTCTAAAAGTCTCCTTGAATTCATATAAACCCAGTCATCATCATTGCATATATAATAGGGTGTTTTTTAGACACAAAAACTGGTATTAGAAATTATAGTTTGCGTATTGTCGTCAAGTGTCAAACAGAATTTGTACTGCATCAGATTGGTTTACCGCATTCTTTGTTATTTCAATGTTGTGTTAACGACAAATAGAACCGTTATATCTTGGTAGACGTGCTATTATGAGACCGTTACAACATATATACGGGACGAATAATACTTTAAGTAAAGAGTGATCCTCACATCAATCAACCAATTCTATAAGTTTTCTTACTATTTATTTACTTATTTTTGTTTGCCACATCTGTATAGTTTTCGAGAAACCGAAACATATTTTTCCCAACAAGATGTGTTTTAGAATATCTACCTTATAACATAAGCGAATATGTTTGTCTTCAATTGTTAATCAAGAAATTTTCTGGTTTTAAAGAAATATAGTCTTCGAAAATGAAGTAAATCTTTTCACCCAGGAGACAATAACCGAAATAAGTAATCTTTCTCATGTGCAGGAGCTATGCACAGTATTTTGTAGAGTTCATCTTTTGTCCACATTACTTTAGGTAATTTTTCTTACGTGCAGATATTATCCACAATGTTTTTTTATAGTGCAAGTTTTATCCATAGTTTTTTTGGTAATATTTCTCATGTGCAGACATTATCTATAGCACAATAGATAATCCATAAGGAGTGTGGATTTAAGAGTGTAATAAGTGGTTCTTCACAGTTTAGAATACTTGAAATAACCATCACTCTAGAACCATATGCTATGTTTACGTTTCTCCAGCAAATGATTAGAATTGTGACAATTGCTTGACGTACGACTGTTTTAATACAGGGTGTTAAGTTTGATAGTTATATAAAGAATTTGAACTTCGTATAGTGGTGTTAGAAATATTCATGTGTCGTGTTTCCGTTTCTTGAGTAAAAGCTTAGAATTGCAAAATTGTATTACACTTTATATCTCTAAGCCTCTGTTTTCTTTGAAGTTAAAGAGATTTCCAGAGGGTAATTTTAGTTGATAAGAGATCTTCCATTTTCAGAGGCAAAACACAATATTAGTTAATGTCTCGAGGACACATCAAAGGCAACATATTGCAGATAAGTGACTTTGTATGTTATATGAATACTTACAACATTTGCAAACCAAACAATCAGAATGTAATATGTAAAGCTTGGATGCCAGCTGGTATGGTATCACACCCATCGTCTTTCCCCATATATTTTTCATGTTTACAAGTACTTCTTAGTTATATTTTATTTCTAAAACTTACAAGTCTAAAACACAATCTCTGTAGGTGCAACTTTGAAAAAAATGGAAGAGATCGAAGAAAGTTATGTTCTTTGTGCACCATTTTGAAACTTCAGAATTTGATAATTCATTGTGTGTGCCAATTAATCTCCTTGTAACTTAATTCATATTTGCTTTTTATATGTGAATATTTTATGTATGTTTTTTCTTTATGTGCCGCTATTATGCAGTTTTTTAGAGTTCAACATTATCTATATCGTTGTTTTTCGATAAGTTTTTATTATGTGATATTTTATCCCTTTATGTTATTTTGAGTACAGATTTTATCCAGAGTTTTTTGGAAAGTTTTCTTATATCAGACACTGTCTAATAACTTCTCTTAGAATGCAAATGGTAGTTTGTGGAATGTGAGTTTGCTGTGATAATGGGAAGAGTGCACTAATCGAACTTGTTGGCTTAAGAAGATTTTCGGCGGATTGAAAATCCTGATTTCCTGAGAGCCATATCTAGCTCCCGAAACTTTGGACTCTAAAATTGCCTCGGAAACAGTGGACATTTATTTTCTTTGTAAGCAACCCGTACCATGCTTACTTTAGTTGCTGGCCAGACTCTCGGATTACAACATTATTCCAACGGGTTGAAATAATGATCTTGAATCGCATATAAGTAGTTCGGTTAGATCCAGTTAACATATCAAAACATCCCTCATCGCTGCCTATGTAAAAGTCAACTTCCGGAATGATTTTGACCAGAGCAAAGAAGTCAAACTCTGTCTGTCTTTTCATCACGAGTTATTGACTCGTACTTCTGAACGTCTCTCCTCACCTCTCCTCTCTCTCCCTTCTGCGAAAGTGAAATCTCGCCAAGAGAACCTTGGCAGAAGATAAATTTAGTGTCTCCAGAATGGCGAACTGCTCCAAGGGTTATGGAGAAAATCGTCATCTGATTCTAGACTTGGTTTCATCTCTCTATCGTCAAGTTCAAATGTCTGGGCTTACTTTTGTATTTTGATTCAATTCTAGTCCTATTGTTAATAAACTGGTACTTGCAACTGAGGAAGACAGTTTTTTCGCTATTGAGAGTTTCAATCAAGAAGCCTTTGCCGAGCTTTAGGATGAAAAAGGCCAAAACTCTTGTGAGTATTCGACTTATTCCTTTAGGGTATTCAACTAAATTTTAACATCAAATAGGTAGCAGACTTAAAATTAATTTTTGAGATGAAATAATCAGTATACATTGGTCAAATGGGGAATGTATGTTGAACCTTTATTTTTCACTGAACGTTGTTTCTTGTTAGTAGACTCATACTGTCTTTTTAGGAATTTATAATCATGGTTCTTGTACTAATGGATGCATTATTTATTTTATTTTTATTTCCAGATCGCTGTTGACATGCTTAATATCTGTGCTGATGTACTTCCTAGTAGGTGCTTGTTGTTGAGGCATCACTCCTCCTTCTCATAGATCTTGATTTGGGGATGAGGTATACAGTGCTTGGATTTAGAATGGTGCATTCGTTATATATTGAGACAAGGCCCCAATATGTCTGCATGTGATTTTTTAGCTGTAGTTTAAAATGCCCATTTGTATATATCTTGTTGCTGTTTACCCATGTGTTCTAGTGTCATTTCATAGATCCTCTATATACCCGTCGTCAATCGCATAACTAATGAGTTTAAGTTCATTTTGGTGATTACCAACAAATGAAGGTACTACCAAGTATACATCCATTAAGCAAGAGCAGAAGGAATTGCTTATAGAGAGATGGGTAGAGCTTGGCAAGATGGAGGAATATCTCCAGTTAATCTGAAGAGGTCGAAGTTTTTATGAAACTAATCAAAACATTTAGCCCCAACCTACTTGTATTAGAAGTTTCAGGGTCCGGTAAGTTTTTTGATGCTTATTCAATGCTTTCAGTTTTATACTCGAAGGACATTGTTTTGAGGTTTATCCTAAATCAAATTGGTGTTATTGGGTGTTTGGGTAATCCCATAGGCAACCAGATTTAGGATTACTGAGTATTTGTGATCAGTATGTAGTATCAACTTATAGTTTTCTAATGAGTCCCAGAATGTATAGTTCCTTCGACGGATGTCGAGTTTCTTAATCCAGAGCTTCCATCTCATGTTATATACTCTGGCTATGCAAGTCGAAACTCACACTAATAGAGGTAAGACATGGTACAACAACTCACTTTAGGCCCACAAAAGGAGGAATACAACTACTTCCAAACTTTACTATTCCAGAAACAACGAGTTTATATTCTAGATAACAAACAACTTCAACAATACAATTTTACCAATATAACCTTATTCCTTCTTGTTTTCTTGATTTCATATGTTGGTTTGACCACAAACCAGGGAAACACAACCATTAGAACAAGGAAACAACTAAACAACGATATCTGAAAAGAGATTCATATAATGAAGATGATGATCCGTGAAGTCTCTACTTCAGAGATTGTTAATGGAATACTTTGGTCGGAGGACCATAAGTTGGCGGCGGGGAAGAGGAGCGGTAAGCTGGTGGTGGAGATGATGACCGGTATGCAGGTGTAGGAGGTAACTGCACTGGTGGAGGTGAAGCTGGTCGATAAGATGGTGTAGGAGGTCTCTGGACTAGTGGTGGTGAAGTTGGTCGGTGATAAGTGGGTGTAGGAGGTCTCCTGACTGGTGGGGGTGAAGTTGGTCTTTGGTAAGTGGGTGTAGGAGGTCTCCTGACTGGTGGGGGTAAAGCTGGTCTTTGGTAAGTGGGTGTAGGAGGTCTCCTGACTGGTGGTGGTGAAGTTGGTCGCTGATAAGTGGGTGTAGGAGGTCTCCTGACTGGTGGGGGTGAAGTTGGTCGCTGGTAAGTGGGTGTAGGAGGTCTCTTGACTGGTGGCGGTAATGTTGGTCGCTGGTAAGTTGGTGTAGGAGGTCTTTGGACTGGTGCTGGTCGATAAGTTGGTGTAGGCGGTCTCTGGACCAGTGGTGGTGCAGTTGGTCGTTGATAAGTGGGTGTAGGAGGTCTCCTGACTGGTGGGGGTGCAGTTGGTCGTTGATAAGTGGGTGTAGGAGGTCTCCTGACTGGTGGGGGTGAAGTTGGTCTTTGGTAAGTGGGTGTAGGAGGTCTCCTGACTGGTGGAGGTGAAGCTGGTCTTTGGTAAGTTGGTGTAGGAGGTCTCTTGACTGGTGATGGTAAAGTCGGTCGTTGATAAGTGGGTGTAGGAGGTCTCTTGACTGGTGGTGGTAATGTTGGTCGCTGGTAAGTTGGTGTGGGGGGTCTTTGGACTGGTGGTGGTAAAGTTGGTCGTCTATAAGTTGGTGTAGGCGGTCTCTGGACAAGTGGTGGTGCAGTTGGTTGATGGTAAGTGGGCGTAGGAGGTCTATGAACTGGTGATGGGCGATACGTGGGTGAAGGAGGTCTCTGGACTGGCGGTGGTGAGGTTGGTTTTCGATAAGTGGGCGTAGGAGGCCTCTGAAGTGGTGGTGAATACGTTGGTGTAGGGGGTCTTTGAACTGGTGATGGTCGATAAGTGGGTGAAGGAGGTCTCTGGACCGGTGGTGGTGAAGTTGGCTGTCGATAAGTGGGTGTAGGTGGTCTCTGTAACGGTGGTGGTGAAGGTCGTCGATAAGTGGGTGAAGGAGGTCTCTGGACCGGTGGTGGTGAAGTTGGCTGTCGGTAAGTGGGTGTAGGAGGTCTCTGTAATGGTGGTGGTGAAGTTGGTCGTGGGTAAGTTGGTGGAGGAGGTCTGTGGATCGGTGGTAAGATTGGATGTTGGTAAGTTGGTGTAGGAGGTCTCTGGATTGGTAATGGAGAAGTTGGTCGTTGGTATGTGGGTGTAGGAGGTCTGTGGACTGGTGGCGGCAATGTTGGTCGTCGATAAGTGGGTGTGGGAGGTTTCTGGACTGGTAGTGGGCTCAAGGGAGGTTGTTGAGCTGGAGGGGAGTATTGTGGGGGACGATAAATAGGCGGGGAAAAAGTTGGAGGGAACACTGGTGGGTGATATGTTGGTGGTGGAAGTGTTGGAGGTTGATACACTGGTGGAGGTGAGATAGGAGGATAATATATTGGGGGTGGATATGTAGGTGTTGGAGGCCTATAGGCTGGTGGTGGGCTCAAGGGTGGTTGCTGCACTGGTGGAGGGGAGAGAGGAGGGTGATATACTGGTGGTGGGAATGTTGGAGGTGGATAAGTCGGTGTAGGAGGCCTATAGACTGGCGGTGGGCTCAAGGGCGGTTGCTGAACTGGTAGAGGGGTGAGAGGAGGGTGATATACTGGTGGTGGGAATGTTGGAGGTGGATAAGTAGGCGTGGGAGGCCTATAGACTGGTGGTGGGCTTATG
>NC_039368.1:101632562-101667303 GCF_003573695.1 Papaver somniferum
TTGGAGGTGGATAAGTAGGTGTTGGAGGCCTATAGACTGGTGGTGGTCTCAAGGGTGGTTGCTGAACTGGTGGAGGCGAGAGAGGAGGGTGATATACTGGGGGTGGGAATGTTGGAGGTGGATAAGTAGGTGTCGGAGGCCTATAAACTGGCGGTAAGGGTAGCTGCTGAACTGGTGGAGGGGAGACAGGAGGGTGATATACTGGTGGTGGGAATGTTGGAGGTGAATATGTAGGTGTTGGAGGCCTATAGACTGGTGGCGGGCTTAAGGGTGGTTGCTGAACTGTTGGAGGGGAGAGAGGAGGGTGATATACTGGTGGTGGTGATGTTGGAGGTTGGTACACTGGTGGAGGCCTTTGTGGAGGTTGTTGGACTTGTGGAGGTGTTGGTTGAGGTATATAAACAACAGGTGATGGTGGTGGGGGTTTCAAGGGAGTCTGAATGATAGGCGGAGAAGGTCTAGCAACCGGCGATGGTGATTCCTGAATTGGCGGAGCCTGATACACTGGTGGAGGAACTGTCGGAGGGGACGTAAAAACTGGTGGAGGTGGGTAATTAAAAGGCGTAACTGGCGGTGATGGAGTTGTCGGAGCAGCATATACGGGCGGACTTGGCGGAGGTAATGCTGGGTGCGGTGGAGAGACATGAACGGACGGAGGTGTAGGATGAATGACAGGAGGCGATCTAGGTGGCGAAAATGGTGTCCCATAAACTGGCGGAGATGGGGAAGCGGATGGTGATGGTGGAGATAATTGAGGAGTGGAGACTGGCGTAGGCGGCGGAGAAGCACCATAAATAAGTGGAGGGGGCGAACGCTGGTGATAAACTCCATGATCAACGTCGTTCAATTCACTGTCACCAACAACACTTCTAACTGGAAAAACACTACTACATAATATTACAAAAGATAATAATATAATGCATCTCCTTCTCCATGATTTCTCTGCAGCTAACATTATAATGTCGCAACCAAAAAGAAAAAAAATGAGAGCTCCTTTGAAACCTCTGAACTTTTCTGAACTTGCAGTGTTTACTCTAACACTTCTCTAATGTCCATGTTCTGAGCTGATGTGTTTCTCTGGTTCCGGATCTCTGCTTTATTTATGGCTGGATGCAATTGTAACTGCTAGATTTCGTGTCAACATCAGTTTGTAGTTTCGTGATAGTCAGTTCTGAAATTTTAACCCGTGTAAGAATTACTTTGTTGCACGAAACGTGTTACAGAGCTTCAGAAGTAAAATTTTCCAACTTTCAGTTTGATTCTGTTTCAAATCTGTTTAGCATTATGATACAATGTATCTGCATTTAATTTTCAATGATCTTTCTGCAAATTCTGAATTATATTTTGATCGTAAAGAATTTTTAATCATTGATGAAGCCCAACATTGTATATTATAATCAGTCAATCATTACTAAGTTTCTGGCGTTCTTTCGTATCAGAACTCTGAATGTTTTAGAATTGAATAACTCTGATTGATATGAAATGATTTATCGGATGTACAGTAATTTGTGAACTACATTATCAGAATCCTGAAAAGTGTTGTGTCAAAATTGTCAGAATCAGATTTCCATTTTGTTCAAGTTTGTTCTGTTTCATTACCACGTGCTGTTACTTAAGTTTTCTATTTTGATGCTTTGGAAATTTCAGTTACAGTTCATGCTCAGTGTAAGACAGTCAGGACAGTGGAGATGAAGATGAGGATAGAAGATGAGAATTTGGCGTGTTTTAGGCCCAAAGAGATGTTTGCTGGGCTGGGCAACAATCTCAAGTTGATTCGTTTTTTCCAACCTTGATCAAGCTTCTTGATTCATCTTACATTCCAATTTGTTAGGACAACTACATTCTCTGGCAAGTTCGACAACCTAAATCAAAATCCAGGCCTACTGTTGGTTAACATTTGCTTATAGTTCTAAGAGCAAGGGCTATGGAGCGAGGGTTTTCATTCAATATGAATGAGTCTCACTTGATTTGATCTAATTAGGTGCTACTATGTCGTGAGAACACCCACTCATTCATCAAAAATCATTCATACACTCATTGGAAGGAATGAGAGGGCGAAAGTGGACACCAAGAGGAAAAAAACACCTTAAGCCGTTAAAGATCTGCCTCTCAAGCATTTTTTTAGCTTTTTTTATTTATTTAAAACTCTAAAAACGGATCCCACACTAGTTTTATTAATTAAAAATCCTAAATATGTCTAACGCGGCCAAAGAAAGGCCGCCCAAGTGGTTTTGTTTTTTTTAAAAGCGGCTAATGATTAGCCTTTCAGTCTCTTTTCTACTCCTTCCATAGTGCAACAAACACTCTTTCACCCAGTCTCTCACTGGATTTGGTAGTGAATGAGTGCGAAACACACTCATTCCATAGTCCTTGCTCGAAAGAGAACAAATTTGCATAGACTTTTCGGGTAATATTCCAGAAGTTGTTTTTTTTGACTTCTGAAAGCAAAAATAATCAAGAAGCAAAAAAAAAAAAAAAACTTTTTGTGAACCAAAATCATTTTACTTCTGTGCGGAAGCACATCCAAACATGTTGTATTAGTCTGTAGACCACCTTTTGTGTTTGTTTGATGTTTTTGCCTTCTTTGTTTTATTATTTTGACAAATCTACTGTTAATTTCTTTGAATATTTACTGTATATGTAATAATCAATCTGTCGCGTCTTCACTGTTTTCACGGCTTAACTGTATTCAATGAGAGAGAGAGAAAGAGACGGAGAATATGTACAGAGATTAATAGGAAGTTTATGTGGTCAGTGGATTTAGTTGGCAATGTAGTTGTTTAGCTGATCGATTATCATTAAAGAAAAGAACCCTGATAATATTCACTTTAGCTAGAGGAAAGATTATACAAAAATCAGGTACTAGTTCCAAGTTACAGCCAGAATCACTACTTAATCCTGGCCAGTATTTGTAAAGTAGTAGTCTTTAACTAGACCATGTACTTGAAAACTTAAGAAGGATTAGTTGGTAAATTATTCCGAATAGAATTATATTTAGGAACCAAAACATTATAAAAAAAAGTGGAGTAAGTTGATAATAACAACTCCTCCTGCTCCTAGAGCTTTACAACTCTACTTCCCATCTCTCAAACAAATCTTCTTTCTATATAAACTTAATCCATGTCAAACCATTTCATCAAACAATCAAAACATTCCAACTTTCCTCATTCCAACAACAACAAGAGCTTCCATTTCTCTTTTTCTCAAGTTTTCTTCGATCTCAACCAACATGTCTAAGGGCAATGGAGAAACTGTGGTCGATGTCCCAGCTGAGAAGAGTAGTAATCCTAATACTGCAAGTACTAAAGGCAAGGGACTTGCAGCTGGAGTTGCAACCGGTGCTGCCGTGGTGGGCACAACAAAAGTTGTCAAGCATTTAAGGGGATGGAAGAGAATAGTTTGCATTTTTGATTTCCTTCTAAGGCTTTTCGGAGTTGCTGTCCTCCTCACTGCTGCTGTTACCATGGGAACTTCTGATCAAATTCTTCCCTTCTTTACGCATCACTTCCAGTTCCGGGCTACTTTCCAAGATCTCCCTGCCCTCACGTACGTATTTACGACATCCATAATACTTTCTTTTCTTCTCTTTTTCATCAGCCATTTCATTGCGTTGTTATTTCAATATGCTTTTGTGTATAAATTTTAAGTTTTTTTCTTTTTGTTTCTTAATATCTTTGAAGGTTTTTTGTTGCCGCCAATGCGATAGCTTGTGGATATCTTCTCCTATCTCTTCCATTCTCCCTTATTAGCATTATTCGCCCAAGCGTTGTAGGAGCAAGGCTGCTTCTCCTAATCGCAGACACAGTAAGTATTTCACACACCAAATCATGTACTATTTGATTTTTCTACGACTTACAGCCTGCTAATCGTAAATGTCTTCCGTCGCAGGTGATGCTCGCTTTGACATCGACTGGTGCTGCTTCAGCTGCTGCTATTGTATACTTGGCTCATGTAGGAAACAGAAGGGCAAACTGGATTGAAATATGCCAACAGTTCAATGAGTTCTGCCAACAAACCAGTGGTGCAGTGGTAGCTTCATTTGCGGGTGTTCTTATCTTTATCATTTTGGTTATCATGTCAGCTTTGGCTCTCCGACACCATTGATCAATTTGATTCTTAATTATGGAATAATGGAACTTTCATATCTTAGAAAATGAAATGTCTATTCTGCTTTACTTTGGTATTATTGTGTTGTAAGTCATCTTGTTTCATTGTTCATGTATGGGTGGGTTGGTGAATTGAAATTGTATTTTGCTTTTGTGTTCCGGGATTAGTATGTAACTTATGAAATCAATGTATTACTTCGGATTTGGTTGGATGCTTAATGAGTGTTTGCATACTACCACCCAAGCGCTCTGCAAATCGGCGATTACTGAGTCAACTCAGTATTCATATTTCTTCATTCCTAAACCATTTTTGTTAATGTTTTTGTGATTTGTTTGTTATTCATCTTCGTGCTCGTCTATTTCATCCCTGTCAAATCTGTTACTTATTGATTTATGTTATAATCTTTCGTTTAATTTACTTTTAAAAGTATTTGCATACTTTCAAAGGTTTTCTTTTGTTTTTTTAACATATGTCTAACTAATCTCTTTGTTTCTCCTGCTTTGCTTTTGCAGATTGGTTATCTCTAATGGCTTTTGCCTCTGTCTATACTGTAATCATAGCATTTGCTGAGTTCGTCTTCAAGCTTTTGCTTAATGGTTTGGTTCATGTTGGTATCGATGGTTTTATAGGCATGGTGTTGCAAGTTTCTCAACACAGTTTCAACTCTCATGTCAATTCAAAAAATTTGAATTTCCGGAAAGTCAAACTGAAACTATATTTTTGGTACCTGATTGCTATAATTCCGGGTCTTGCCAGCTGCATTACTTTCCACTTCAACAAAAATTCCATAGACATTTGTTTCCGTGTTAAAAAGCCATGCAGTATTATCGCATTCAACTCCTTTATCCTCTCTCTATCAATTCTATCCTAAAAACCCTAAGCAACATTATGTGCAAAAACTTTTTTATTGAACCAATAACTCTTACCCTAATTCCTTTATCTTCAGTGCCGTGATTATGCAATCCAAAAACATTATTGTTTTAATGGAAGAAGGAAATTTCAGTCAAGTTGGTGATCTGGTTAACAAGTTCAAGAAAGCTACTTTGGAGCTTGGTGATACTAATGAAGTTGCAGTGGTTCAACAAAGCAATAAAACCAATGAAGAGGAAGATTCGAACTGGGAAGCTAGTGCTACAGCGAAAGTCATGTTAGAATGGAGAATGAATTATGATACAGTTATGAAGTACATAGGCTTTACTTGGCCTTTTCTGCAGCCAGAAGACCTTCGAGTAGTTGAGGTGTAACCTAATTTAATGATTTTCAAGTTTAGCAATTGAGATTTCTTAAACAAAGTGATTGCGGAAAGGCCTTGGGATATTAACAATTTCCTTCTGGTGGTTAATGATTATATTCCTGGCATGATCTACACAGGAAAACACTGGGGTTTCCAACACTTTTGGATCCAACTTAAATTTCTTATCCCTGAACACATGAATGTCTCATCAGTCACAAAAATTAGGGAAATAATAGGTGAAGTAGTAGCAATTGAGCCAAAGGATGCTATACCAGTTGGAAGCGACCCTGTCAAAGTATGTGTGAATGTGGATCTTTCTATGCCTATGAGAAGAGGTGTCAAGTGATTTTTGAATTTTGATGGGTTGTAGTAATGAGGTTCAAACTCTCGGACTTGTGAAGGATAAATTTAAAGATTTAATAAAATTATATACAAAATTATTAACAATGGGTGCGAGAGGTAACCAAGACACTAGATTCCACTATTATGCAAAATTGAATGATAAATATTTCGAAACTCTATTCAATTCTTAAGTCCTCTTTTATCTTTAATTCACTATAAATCATACAGATTCTCAAACATTATTTGTAAACCTTAAGCATATATTATCAAGAGATTAAACCAAGCATAACCTATCAAACTGAATAACAAATAATTAAGACAATCATTCAAACAATTTAAAACTCTGCAAAAATGAAATAGTTACCCATTTATGTTGCGTGAATAGCTTCCTCCATTGCCTTGGTTACGAGGGAATTAACTCATCATAGTAAAAATGCTCTCAAAATAATTTATTATGGCTCAAAAATGGTTCACAATGATGAAACGGAGAGAAAATGGTGAAAATCAGGTGTTTGCAACGTTTATAATCGTTGCATAACCCGTTACAAAGAACGATATCTCTTAAGTGATGTAGTCGTTGGAAAACTACGACCCACGTTCCGCTGTCGCTGTTATAGTTGAAGAACGACTGCTCTGGCAGGTCCATTCTTCGTGTTCTTCGCGTTCTTCATCATCATCAGCAGCAGCAGCAGAGTTCTGAAAACTCTTGACTTCTGCTTCTCTGGCCCTCCTATCGACTCCCAAAACTCTCGACACCCTCTCTATTAGACCCAAAGAGCCTATTTATACCCAACAACAGCTCCAAATCTCGCCAATAACTCTAATATAATTCTTCATTATGCGGGCAGTGAATAACAATATTTTCCGAATATTTTCTTACCAAACTTGGAATTTCTTGCGTAAACTTCCTCCCTTCACGCTCCAAATCGATTCTTCACGACCCAAAGTGATGCTCGAGCCATTCCACATCATCAGAACACGTCCATAACTCTCCATGACGCGTGATTATCATCCTCCAGTGCATGCTTTCCCTGTTTTGAACTCGAGAATCAAAACACATATTCCATCCAAATTTGATCGAAACCACCACCCAAACTTTGTTTCTTATGCCAAATCACATCTTTCAGCCAATTTTCAGGGATTGAATCGCACTCTAACCCATTCATTTTGACAATCAAAATTCTGCCAGTTGAAAACTTCATTTCCCGCCAAAAACACAAATTCAAATTGTTGAAGAAGGTGCCCCTTATCCAGAATGCTGGGGTGCGAATATCAATTGGGGTGGAAATGGTAATTTTTCTGGGTTCCTCCGGGACATTTCTGGGACGCTTCCGGTGCATTTCTGGGGTGCCTACGGTACATTTCTCCGGGGTGTAAAACACTGCTTTTTGAGCCCATTTAGCCGCAAGGGCTTATTTCTCTAAAATTTCCTACAAGAACACAAAATAACACAATAAGTACTTAATCGAGTCTAACAATACAGAACATTGAGAACAAAATACACACATAAATGCGTCTATCAAATACCCCCAAACTTATTATTTGCTAGTCCCGAGCAAATCAAAACTACAAAATAAAATAGTGACCGAGTTAATCTCGGGAAGGTTTACCAGAGGTTTACCCACAAAACCTTTACTCCAGACCCTAGCTATCTACGCAGAACCTTGGAAGGCACTAAAGAACCTCATTGGTTGGCATACTTATTGCTTATGTGAGGAAGAACCCTGATGCGAAATTCCAATTGTTGTACACGAGTTTGCAATCAAGCATACTAAAATTCATATAAGTGACAGAGCTCTACTAAGATAGTTTCACTATGGACATCATACTCGGAGTCAAACTAATCACATGAAAAGATCAAGAAGATGGGAAAAGAAAAATGTAGATGGTTGAAAAGTGAAAGGTGTTTCCCATATCTGTCTGAAGGTCACTGCTAAAATGAACCTATCCTAATGGACTGAGATACCGGTCTGACTAATATCAACACTGTTGGCATATACAAGGGAACCAGCGGCCGATAACCTAAATCTAGATCAACAAACTGGCATATATAAGGGATCCAGTGGTTGACTACATAGAATAATAACCTTTTTTCTCGATTTTTTTTTAACGGCATGAATAGATCTTTTGGATCCAAGCGCATGCTTCTTGTCAGCATATTACACGATAGTTCCCACGGGTCCTGCATTCCACGCTTGCTTAGGCGACCGAAACAGGGAGAACACACGCATATTGCTATCCAAGTGTTAATATTTATTCCGATTGGTCTAATTGGTCCGGTCTCAACTTTTTTTTTTTTTTTTTTTATATAGCAACTCAATCACTCTAATTCACCCTAGCAGTGTTAACAACTTGAATCTTGTGCCCCACCTAATCACTTAGAGAAACATAGTTTAAAATGAAAAATAAAATAAAAATAGAAGTGAAAGTGAAAAGGACTCAACGAGATATGGAAAAACTATCATGTTATTTCTAACACCTGAGCTCTGTGCTTTTATGAATAGACTCTTTAGATGTTTCCATCTAGTCAGATTGGTCCCTCAACTCCTAAAACCAAAATGCTTCCATCCACTTAGATTGGTTAGTGTCATCCTAAATAAGCATAAATTTCTAGGCTCTGGAGTTTATTTATTATGCAACTAAAAAGTTTCTCCCATACCCCCAAACTTAAACCTAACATTGTCCTCAATGTTCTAAAGATAAAATTAAAAACATGAACAAGGAGAAACTGTTACCAATGAAGCAAAAGAGATAAGGAAAGATATTACCGTGTCGCATGAATATTGGATTACCTCCCAAGAAGTGCTAAGTTTAAAGTCTTCAGCCAGACTAAGCAAGGATTAGTCACCACGTAGAATCATATAGTAGTAGCCGGAATAACTGTGGGTCATCTGGATCAAAAAGTGTTACCCACAAGAAGAGGAAACTGCAACAGACCAAGAAGATACCGAACATACCCTTGCTTAAGACAACTACATCTAGTTGTGGTTCAGGTTCAGGCTCTATAAAAGGGTCTAAATAAAAGGTTTTCATCGCTTGGATTTCCTCAAAGCTAAGATCCGGTTCAGGTATTAGAGTGTGGAAAAACTCAACTAAGAACTTAGAAGCACATAACAACAACCTGAATAATTGGGGATCCTCTAAGTCAATTAGATTTGACTCACACAGCTGACCACAATGAAAGAGGTGTTCTTCCTTAAGAAAATGTGTCGACACTAATATCCTAAAGTGATTAGGTTTAGTCTCAAAACTTAATAACCGACACATCTTAAAATCAAAAGTTCCCACAATTGGAAGAAAACTATTTGGTGGGAAAACAAAGTCAATCTGGGTATCATAGCCTGGGCAAACCACATCAACCAGAGGATGGGTTTCTAACGACTGAGCTTCTTTCTAGACATCATTAGGTTCGGGAAAACGTGTATGAAGATAATCTTGTAAGATGGTTGAGGCACAAATGTCAAGTCCTACAAGAGGGTACTTTCTAAGAGTTAAAGCACACGGAGAATGATAATCACCCCCAAACTCAGAGTTTTCTGTGTCTCTAGAAAGACTAGTCACAACTTCCCTAATTTCTAGGTCATCAGATTCCTGGAAATGGTCAATAGATTCTTCTAAGTTGGGTTCATCCTCACTCATTTCTACGAGTTTATCATCTTCTAAGACTAGTGTTTCTAAATCGCTAGATTCTAAAACAGTATTCTCAGGGTAGACTCTTTCCTCTAAACCATCATCACAATCATATAAAGGATTATCTGAGAAAGTTTCATATAAAGGCTCATTAACTAAGGTGTTAATCAAAGTTACTTCCTCCGATCCATTAATAATTTCATCAAATAATGGATTGTCCAATACTCTGTAGGATAAAGGATCATGAACTACATCGTCTAAAACGGTGGTATCTCTAGTCAGATCCACATCCTTTTGAATAGGTGAATAATCATTAAAATTATTGGGATCTGAACCAGAAATAATATTATCATTATGAAGCTCAAATGGAGTAACTAGTTCCGGATCACTATGCCTACAAATGTATGATTCTTCATCAATATTATCTTCATCATAATAATCATGAACCTCATCTAAAGTAGTGTCTTTTATTCTAACCTCGTACTCTAGATTGGGCAAATATTCACTATTGATATCAAGGGTAGAATTGGAAACACTATTTTGGAAATTTAGATTATTTCGAGCAGCATTAGCTAACTGTTCATTTTCTGCCTCTAAACGTGCTTGAATTTCACTGAGCGTAACACTTATACGTTCACAAGTCTCATTGAATATCTTAGACCGTTGTGTACTCTCTTCTCTTGAACTAACTGCACGTTCATACTCCCTTCGAACTTGTTGGTAGGTTTCTTCTAGAGATTGAACAGGTTTAGAAATGTCATACTCAGGACTAGTTTTTAAGTAATTTTCCAAAAACGCATGACTAGTACTATAATATTCTTGATTTTCTTGCTCGTAAGACCAATTCGTGTGTGGATAGTAATTGGACTCACTATGGTATGAACCATAACCTTGAAAAGGTTGGCGTTCCCAACTACTATTCCCACCATGGTCATAAAACTGATGATGTCCATATTCAAATTCAGGTCGATACTCATTGTATTGGCTTCTATCATACCAGTTCGACATTCTTAATTGCAAGGGAATTCTACAAAACCACAAACAAGGCCTACTCGACTCCACCAAAACAAACCTAAAGATTTCTAGCAAACAAAAAGCATGATGGCTCCACTTAGATTGTTTTCTAGACCAACTTCTATTCCTTCGAAAAGGAATTCGTTACAATTTGAGAAAACCCCTCTGGAATCAATCCGAGTCAAAGTAAGTTGAATTGAGGCGAGGGAAGCTCAGTGGAGCTTTGATACCCAAGGCCTCACCGCATTAGAAGGCGGCGCAGTCACGCATTCAACTCACAGAAACCATCATGAACTTTGAAGTGTGCTTAAAGAGCAACCAATATTTTTCGAACGAGTTTCCTATTAAGCTCGTTACCCTATCGGTCTCGTTCTATTCCAAATTTTAAAGCTTGGGTTCGCGTTAGGTTTCGTTTTCCTAAGGCGGGCAAGAAGGGAGCGGTGATGAAATCCGAACCCTTATCTTGTATTGACCAGGCCTTGCCCTTTACTAGGAATTTAAAAACAGTCCAAATTCGTCCTCAATCAATGAATCACCTTAAGGAATACAGTAAACCCGCTGACAGGAGATTCGCGAGTGTTTCGATGGACTTACCTCCCGTACCAGACGGGGGACGAACCGTTGAAGTCGACTCGGGCCACGACTCCTATGTCATGTACGAACCCGAGGGGCCGAGACGATATAGTACTCGTCGTCCTTTCCTGCACACAGTCTATATAATTTTTTTTTTTTAATAATACCCTTCCGTAGGGTTAAAAAAGAATAAAGTCCAATTTTCCGGAATAAAGTCCAAATAAAAAGTCCAAAAATTACAAAAATTATGAAAAATAAAGCCTATATACAAATCCTAAAAAAAAAAATTATGTCTTTTTATCTTCTCTTTTAGCTTTTAACTTTTAGCTTTAAGCTTTTTGTTCCCAAGTCCTTAGTATTCCACTTCGAACCTGTAAATCAAAGACACAAAAAGAAACGTAAAAAGGAACAAATAATAGTAAAAAAAAAATAATAAAAACCTAAAAATTCTACCTAAGCACAAATCCGCATTGGCGGCGCCAAAATGATTTTTGATGGGTTGTAGTAATGAGGTTCAAACTCTCGGACTTGTGAAGGATAAATTTAAAGATTTAATAAAATTATATACAAAATTATTAACAATGAGTGCGAGAGGTAACCAAGACACTAGATTCCACTATTATGCAAAATTGAATGATAAATATTTCAAAACTCTATTCAATTCTTAAGTCCTCTTTTATCTTTAATTCACTATCAATCATACAGATTCTCAAACATTATTTGTAAACCTTAAGCATAGATTATCAAGAGATTAAACCAAGCATAACCTATCAAACTGAATAACAAATAATTAAGACAATCATTCAAACAATTTAAAACTCTGCAAAAGCAGCGATTAGGTGAATTATATAATTAAATGAAATAGTTACCCATTTATGTTGCGTGAATAGCTTCCTCCATTGCCTTGGTTACGAGGGAATTAACTCATCATAGTAAAAATGCTCTCAAAATAATTTATTATGGCTCAAAAATGGTTCACAATGATGAAACGGAGAGAAAATGGTGAAAATCAGGTGTTTGCAACGTTTATAATCGTTGCATAACCCGTTACGAAGAACGATATCTCTTAAGTGCTGTAGTCGTTGGAAAACTACGACCCACGTTCCGCTGTCGCTGTTATAGTTGAAGAACGACTGCTCTGGCAGGTCCGTTCTTCGTGTTCTTCACGTTCTTCATCATCATAAGCAGCAGCAGCAGAGTTCTGAAAACTCTTGATTTCTGCTTCTCTGGCCCTCCTATCGACTCCCAAAACTCTCGACACCCTCTCTAGTAGACCCAAAGAGCCTATTTATACCCAACAACAGCTCCAAATCTCGCCAATAACTCCAATATAATTCTTCATTATGCGGGCAGTGAATAACAATATTTTCCGAATATTTTCTTACCAAACTTGGAATTTCTTGCGTAAACTTCCTCCCTCCACGCTCCAAATCGATTCTTCACGACCCAAAGTGATGCTCGAGCCATTCCACATCATCAGAACACGTCCATCACTCTCCATGACACGTGATTATCATCCTCCAGTGCATGCTTGCCCTGTTTTGAACTCGAGAATCAAAACACGTATTCCATCCAAATTTGATCGAAACCACCACCCAAACTTTGTTCCTTATGCCAAATCACATCTTTCAGCCACTTTTCAGGGATTGAATCGCACTCTAACCCATTCATTTTGACAATAAAAATTCTGCCAGTTGAAAACTTCATTTCCCGCCAAAAACACAAATTCAAATTATTGAAGAAGATGCCCCTTATCCAGAGTGCTGGGGTGCGAATATCAATTGGGGTGGAAATAGTAATTTTTCTGGGTTCCTCCGGGACATTTCTGGGACGCTTCCGGTGCATTTCTGGGGTGCCTACGGTACATTTCTCCGGGGTGTAAAACACTGCTTTTTGAGCCCATTTCACCGCAAGGGCTTATTTCTCTAAAATTTCCTACAAGAACACAAAATAACACAATAAGTACTTAATCGAGTCTAACAATACAGAACATTGAGAACAAAATAGACACATAAATGCGTCTATCATCAAGTGCACTACTAATGCTGGAACAACTAAGTGGCAGAAATTCTTTTATGAGCGCCAACCAAAAAGTATTTTCACAGAGTGTTACATCATCAATCACTCAACAGGTGCATGTAAGGATGCAGCTATCTTTTTAAAAAAAACACACGAAAAACCTTATTTTGTGGCCAAAATCAGCAATATTCGTAAGAATATTTCAGTCATTAACAGGGATGCTCCACCTGCTGTCAAGAAGAATCAAAAGAAATTTGCTAACACAAATGTCTTTGTCCCACCTAAAGATGGAGAAAAAATTAACTTGGATTCTTTACTCTTTAAGGAACGCCAAGACTCTGAAGAAGATAGTAGACTAGGAAAAAGACATAGAATAGAGAATGTCATTGTTGCTGCTCCTGAAAATGCTGAGTCCTCTTCACCTAATGCCAATTCTGATGCCAACATAACCATCCAGAAAACTCGTGGGGTCACAGTGATAGATAACCACTCAGCTCACACAATCAAGGGGGATCAGGTATCTCTTTACTCTTTAAATTTCAAACTTTCACATTCAGTTTCACAAATTAACTATCTCATTTATTAAGTTTAGGGTATCATTTATTATAGTGACTGATTTTCAACTCAAAGAGATTAATTGTCTTAAAGTTTTGCATACTGATCACAAGCATTTGAATCATCTTTCTTGCACTACACTTCACCAGTTTCATGCAAAATATTTCAAAACTATAGTCTTTTCACAAGCTGTTTTCAACATCTACAACATGAGAATTATTGCATGGAATGTTCAAGGTCTTAAAACCCAGACAACTAGAGACCATCTTAGAGACCTTATTAGAACACAAAACCCAGAATTATTATTTCTTTATGAAACCAAAGTAACTGAAGACAATATGAAGTCCTTAGTAGCACCTCTTAGATACCCCAATGCCAGATACTTGCAACCAATTGGTCTTTCTGGAGGTTTAGTTCTTTTATGGAAAAATGGATTTGTTTGTGACATTGTTAGCTGTGAAGATAATATGATTCATGCAGTTATCCAGAGTGAACCAAGTCAACAAGAATGATTAGTCTCTTTCATGTATGGATTCTGTAATTATAATAAGAAAAAAGAATAATGGGAATTCATTAAAGATATTTGGGTCAATATTTCACAGCCTTGGGTTCTTCTTGGAGACTTGAATTTTCATCTGATAGATAATGATGCTTCTTCTTCTACTTCTACTTCTGGTGATGGCTTAATTTATATTCTATTATTCAAGAAGTTGATCTAGAGGACATGGGGTTCATTGGAAGAGGACATACTTGGTCAAGTAATAATAAAGGCACAGGTAAAAAAAGAACAAGAATTGATATGGCTCTAGTTAATGCAGAATGGAATTCTCAGTTTCAAGATTCTAAATTACTTCACTTAAGTCAGAATGGAAGTGATCATTGTCCCATCATGCTGGTAACTGATTATTCTCAGCCTAATTTATGGAAGACTTTCAAGTTTTTCTTCACTTGGTTACAAGATAGAACATGTAAAGATGAAATAACAAAAGCTTGGGATAAGTCAGTTCAAGGTTCACCAGCACACAAATTCATTAAGAGACTTCATTATACCAGAATTGATCTTTCTAAATGGAACAAATAACATTTTGGAGATATCAACAAGAATGTGGATAATTTTCAAAAACAGTTGGATGATATTCAGGCACTACCTTTCTCAAGAGAAAAAACTTTAAAAGCTGAGATGATCTCCAAGGAGTTGGATAAATGGCTCCAGATTCAAAATGATTTTAATAAACAAAAATCTAGAGATAACTTTGTCAAAGATATGGACTACAACACAAAGTACTTCCATACTCTAACAAAGAGGAAAAGAGAAAGAAACAATATTGACTCTTTAAAAGACTTTGAGGGTAATTGGGTTCATTCTAGAGAAGACATATCCTTACTTCTTACCAATCACTTCAAGAATATTAGCACTTCTTGCACTCCAGTCATTGAATAACATCATTAGTCTCATATTCCAACTTTAATCACTCAAGAGGAGAATGTTCTACTTCTCACAATTCCAACTGATGAAGATATTTTCAAAACTCTTAAAAGCGTGGAAAATTGGTCTGCTCCTAGACCTGAAGGCTTTCAAGAAGGTTTCTATAAATCACAACGGAGCACTGTGGGAGATGATATTTGTGAAGTAGTTAAAAAATTCTTCTCTTCAAAACAGATGCCTAAACAACTCAATAAGACACACATCTCTCCAATTCCTAATAAGAGTAAACCATGCACTCCTTCTGAGTTTAGACCAATAGGTTTATGTAACATATCTTACAAGATTATCTCTAAAATCTTAGTAAGCATAGTGAAACCTTTCATGAATAGAATCATATCTCCATAGCTCATGAACTTGTATATTCTATGAAAAGAAAACAAGGTGAAGGAGGATGGTTAACTATGAAGTTAGATATGTCAAAGGAATTTGACAGATTATAATGACCTTTTTTAATGAAAGTTCTCACAAGTTTTGGTTTCTCTGAAGAATGGTGTCAGCTAATACATCAGTGCATAACCACTACTTCTCTGTCTGTGCTGCTAAATGGATCTCCATGTGATGATTTCCATCCAACAAGAGGCATAAGACAAGGAATTTCAGCTGATCTGTTATCTCCTTATCTATTCATACTAGCTATGAAGTGGTTTTCTAGAACTATGGTTGTTGCTCATCATTCTAAAATCAGTAAAGGAATTTCAGCTGCTAGAAGGGCACCACCAGTTAATCATATACTCTTTGCAGATGATTGTATCATTTTTACTCATGCTAATTTAACCAGTGTGAATAATCTCCTTCAAGTTCTTCAGGATTTTAGTTCTCAATCTGATCAAGTCATTAATTTTGACAAATCAGCTATCCATTTTAGCAATAATTTGGATCCCAGCATTTGTAACACTTTAAGTCAAATCTTAGGTGTTAAACCTATGGATAAAAATGAGAAATATCTGGGTTCTTCTCTCATCATTGGCAATTCCAAGGTCAAGGATTTTGAAGATATCCAGTTAGCATTTGAAAGAAGGCTAGGAAATTGGCAAGGTACAACAATGCATCAAGCTGGCAGAACCACCATGGTAAAAGTTGTGCTTAATTCTATTCCTACTTACCAAATGAGCTCTTTTAAAATACCTAAAAAGCTTTTGAAGAAGTTAGATTCTATTCAAAGAAGGTTTTGGTGGGGATACAAGTCCAACATAGGAACTAATCTAATTTTTTGGAAAAATATGTGCACATCCAAAGATCTTGGAGGCTTAGCATTCAGAGATTCAGAAATGTTAAAAATCATGCTTTACTTACAAAGTTAGCATGGAGGATTTATCATCAATAAAATCAGTTACTAGGTAAATTACTCAAGGCTAAATATTTTAAAAATGAAGACTTCCTGCATATTGGTTCTGAAAAGAACAATACTTCTTGGGTTTGGAAAGGGATTGAGCAGGGTTTGTTTATTCTTCAACAACATTACTGCTTTGAAGTCAATAATGGAAAAACAACAAGAATCTGGATGGATAGATGGATTATAGGAATGTCAGATAAAGTGGAGCCAATTGATCCTTCTCATCTCCAATATGTTTTTGTTAGTGAACTCATCATAACTGAAACTAATAGTTGGAATTTGTCTCTACTTAACACACTTTTTCTTCCTGAAGTGGTGAATAAGATCAAAGCAATGCAGCTATCTACTTCTGAAGAAGACGTTCTTAGATGGATAATTTCAAGAGATGGGAATTTCACAGTTAAAAGTACCTACAACAAGCTCACTGAAAATAGATTTCAAAATAAGTTGGTTGTTAGTAATGTTCCTAAATAAGTGTGGAAAACTTTATGGAAGATGTTGTTGCCTCGTAGAGTCAAACTATTCATCTGGAAATGTCTTAAGGATGTTGTTCCAACAAGATAAAGACTATCTCAGTTCAATCACAATATTGAAAACTATTGCAATATCTGCAATCATTAGAATGAGTCCTTATTTCATCTTCTTATATCATCTCTCTTCATGCCAAAGCAATATGGAATTCTCTTAATATCAATGGCTCAAGTCATAGAAAAATGTAACAATGTCAAATATTGGATCATTTCTTGGTTCTCTCAAGTCAACAATTCAAGTATTGAAGAACTGGAGAGATGGAGGAAAACACTCATGGTAGCATGCTGGATTATCTGGAAAGAAAGATGTGACAGTATCTTTCAAAATAAAATTATAAATCCTGCTAATACTGCATCTAGAACTAATTACTAGTTAGCTAGTTTCAGTAGCATGAGTTGCACTCAAGTTATAAATAGGAATGATGCATTAGATGTTACTTCATCTCCAGATCATCTGCATTCTAACAATAAAACATGCACAATATATGTTGATGCTTCTTTTGATCATTGTACTAACAATTGTGGTATTAGAATGGTGCTTTTCTCTGGTGCATGTGAAACTAAAGGATTCAAAGTCTCCTATGCAGATAGAGTGACAGATGCAGAAGCTGGAGAGTGTATGGATATATTGGAAGCACTTAGCTGGATTAAAGCTTCAGGGATAAACAATATTAATGTGATAGCAGATGCAGATGCAGAAAATATAGTTAACTCAAAACTGTTGAATAATTCTTTTGTTAGGTGGGAAAACATGAAACTTGTCAGAGCTATCAAGCTTCTTATGAACTCCATTATTAGTTGTCAGTTTACTCATGTTAAGAGAGACAACAATAATCTGGCAGATGCTATTGATAAAAAACTGAGAAGAGAGAAAGATTTTATTGATGTCTCTCACAATCCTTTAAGTTGTATACAAACTTTCTTAGGCAGGCATATTGAGCCTGCTAATATCTAATAAAATGTTTCATATTATCTAAAAAACTTCGGATTTGGTTTCCTGCACTTGTCTTCCGATTTTCCGTTTTTTCCTTGCATGTAGTGCATTCCAACATTAGAATCTTGAGCTTTTGCTCTTCGTTCCAGCATTTGTCAATAACTCGGCTGCTCATACTATTCCTTTCATCAACAACCATTGTTTGACGCATTTGCTGCAGGACTCTTTTTCTTGTTGCTGAAGAACATGGAGAACCATTACCGATATATTATCTACTTCATCATCGTCATGTTTTCTCCCCAAATTATAGACATGTCTTTCTTAAGAATCAACAATATTTTTCAAATAATGGGCCTATGTAGCAAAGTGCAGAATAACAGGTTTAAAATTAATGGACACAACTTATGCATCAAAATAATTGGTTTAAAATGAAGGGACACAACTTATTTCTTATAACATATACATCGAAATGTCTTATTATTTATTTGTTATATGTTTAACACATGAGAGTCACATGTGTTATAAATTAATCCAAAAAGTCTTATTATTTTATAAAGTCGGAAATAGATGCACTATGAATTCATTAGTCTTATTATCGTTGCAACTAACATTGACAACAAATTAGAGATAGTAAAACTTACGAGTTAACACAATTGATCTGTCACCTCAAAAGATCGTGCAGTCCATCTCTTTTAGTCAAACAAAGTCAAATTCAAATTAATTCTTATGGATGTAATACATGATTCATGCTACTATTCGAGCAAAATATATGTACTTAATTCATAAGAATAATACATCCACAACATTAGCTACTCAATGTTAGATAAAAAGTCTTATTGTGGATGATCTATTTTGTGTGCTTTAAAGTGATGATCAATATACTCCATGTGCTCCCTATATCAGAGATTCTTGGATGAATCACATGCAAGATAAGTTTGATTTTGTTCCCACTACAATCCTAAACCATCCTTTTAGGAGGAATCCTGAAAAGAAGATACTATATCTAAGCGAGTTAAGGGAAATACTTATGGAGTGTCGACACTCTTATATAGGAAATTTATGTATAATAGGAACCTAATTATCGTTAGTGGAAGCGATGCGAATCTTGGCTTCCACTCTTTGATTGATTCAATCACTGACGTATCTCAGCATGTTGCGAATTTGAACTTTGCTAATGGATCCGTTCAGAACTTTTTTTCCTTTTTCCTTGATAATCAATTATAATCTTTTATTATTATTATTTTATATATAATGCTTTTATAGGCGGTTTTCGGGTACAGAGTTGAATCCTACATCACGTTCTTTAAAGACGTTTTCTCATATCTTCTGCTTCAAGTGTATCGTTTATTTCAAGATCATTTTGATAAACTAAAAACTTGACATCTCGATCTCCCCATATTCAAGCTGTGAGAGAATACATTTGCATGTGGGAGGATGGTTGGTGTTGGCCTTTTGTTGTTGCTTGAAAAACGATGATTTCAAGTATTTTGGTTTCAGATTTCAAGTATTAGTCTTTTTGGTTTTCTTAGTTTGTGTCTTCTTATTTTTTTCTATGTTTGATCTATGATTGCTTTCTCATGTAATATTCTCTAGTTGTGTCACTCTGTCATAATCTCATTTAGTACTATGTCGATGTACAACGAAATATTGGAACATGATTATAGGGAATTTTTGTAGTGGGATCTAAGGAATTTTAGTTGATTTTATTAGAAATTTCACTCGAACACTTTGCAAGTTGTAATGTTTTATCCATGGTATATCTTTAAGGTTAAAGTGATGAACCTTCGGGACCATTAGTTAGTATCCATTAGTCTTATTATCAATCAAATCAATAATTAAAACTAAAATAACAATGCAAATTCTAGTTTCCCACCAACGGTACTATCTAGATGCGTTTTGATCCTACAAAAGTCTTTAAACTAGCGGGCGTAAGATATTTCGCCTAATTAGGTTACTCTCCTCTCGGATATAGTTTACAACTAATACTATTAGTTGGCTACAGCAGTGACTACAATATGAAGTGCCTGCGTCAGGATAAGTTTGTAAGAAAAACAAACTTCACTATTTATAGACCAAGGTAGTTTGGACACCAAGGAATTTACATAACCAAAAATATTCTCAAGATATTCAGTATATTTTCATTTTCGGTTTTTGTCTAATTCCAACCAATATCTAACTGTAATACTGAGATCCCTCTTGGATTACAACTTAATATTAGCTAGCATACAAGTATACTTTAGTAATATATCTGTCAGAGATATGTTTTACTTGATGAAAAAATAAAACATATATATTCGAAAATCTTAACAAAACTATTCTCAGATATTTCGGTTTGGGATCTCACCCTGAGTATCAAGGATATCTTTGAACAATAAAATATAAGATTTTTACACATGTTCAAATTACTCACGATGTCGACATCTTGAACTTTCCTATTTTGCAAACCCAACTTTTAAAATCTCACAAACCCTAAAGCATATGTGATATCGGTAATCCGTTTTTCTATGGGGATCGGTCCTCTATAGATCCTCAATAGGTAGGGATTGATCCTGCTAGAGATTCTCAAATAGGGATTGGTAATGCTATAGATCTCCAATAGGAACCAGACTACCAATCCATTGACTTCTTTCAACTATGAAACAAGTTTGTATATCTATTTCCTTAAAATCATGTAATCAAATCAAACATAGTTTTCTAGGCATGGAATCAATCCTAAGTTCATTACACAATCTAGTAACAAGTTACAAAGATATTATGTCTATGTCGCAATTACGAAGTTCAAAAAATAGGCGTTATACTTCTTAATTCAATATACCAAAGTTGTGAAATAATTTGTATATTTTTCCTTGAAACTTTCACCAGAATAAGATGATCAAGTCTCTAATACTAGAGTTTCATATATATAACTTTACATGTTATGTTTCCAATTTAAACAACTTGAAAGTAACGTAGATAGGAATGGAAACAAGTCAAGTCTTGTATATTAATCTCAAACATAAGGATGATGTTTTCGTTGATGTCGATACGTCTTCATAATCTTCAGGTTTTTAGAGTAATACTTGTATGTCTCAACATTTCTAGACTTTATAATCTAACCTAACAAAGTTTAGTCTAGTAATCTAATCAAGCGATTTTGAGTTTTGAAACTAAAATATGACAACAAATCTTGACATACCAACACTTGGAAGGTTCAGTCGAGCAATGCTCTAACACTATGGTTGCATAGAGTAGCATCCCAAGTGTGTCCTTACCACCATAAAAACTCTCATTCATCACCAAGCAATCCATAAGGATGATCATTAACATATCGACTTAACATCAACTAAGGGGATAACAAGTATCTACGTTTCTTATTCCTTGGCATATCTATATCTCCGGCTTAATCTTCACCGCCTCGTGCTTCTTCACCTTCTTGTGTGTATTCGCTTTTTTCTCTATCAGTTTATTTTTTGCTCATTTTCTTCTTCGATTTGTTTATTATCAGTTTCTTCTTCTCCTAGATGCTCCAGTTGAGTTGGTTCATTGGTAAAAACCAATCCCATCCACCTACCGAGCTCTTACGATTTTTAGCCTCTAAATTTTGACCGCCATCTAGACGAGATCCCAAACTTTAAGGAGAAGTATGATCATTCTTTATTACGATCTCTTTTCCAAAACCCCTTGCTTTCCCTTGTCCCTAAAGAATATCCCAATATACAATAAACAACAATCAAATTCAACTTGCTACTGGAATTATAAGTATAAAATCGGCCATCACAATACATCCACATCCACCGATTGCGTTAATTGACACTCCACTGTCGGTAAATATTCTTATCAACTGATTATAGACTACACAATATTCAGAAATGTATGCATTTGCTCAACGAGACAATTGAACGACATAACCATTTATATTGGATGATTGAACTCTTGGCATTTAAAAGTCAAAAGACTTCATAATCGGTCGATGTGGATATTCATATCGACTGATTATAACAATAAAAACCAACAAAAAAAATTTGCATTTCATTTAACCAAAACCGGTCAATATGAATATTCACATCGATCAATTATGTGTGGTGTTCTTCAGCCACAAAGAATATCAAGCTCAATCGGTTGACGTGTGTGTGCATATCGACTGATTAAATCAGAAATCGTTCAATGTGAACTTTACATCGACCAATTCTGGTTAAATTCCGAAAATCTAATTATCGAATTTTTTAATGTATGAATAAATGACAAACATAAATAAGAGGTATGATTTGATTGAAAAATATCATATTCTTGCTATTTCTTATGATTGTCTTAGAGTTTGTTTTCGAATTCATTTTCTTCTTCGTCTTCAATAGACGGATTCAATTGTTTAAACTGAACTGCTTTCGCGATTTCAGGATCAGTTTGACTAGGTTTTAAATGGTTTTCTCAACTCATTTTACCATCGTCGTTATACAGAAAAATCGATCAATTAATTAGTTATGAATTGTTGGTCGGCAGATTAATCAACTATGTTTTAGTTTGAATATGAAAAACGAGGGATAAGAAAAGAAGGAATCCGTCGGTGTTGGAGTGAAAATGAAAATAAATTAGGTTCACTATTGGGTTCTGTTTTTTTTTTGTTTTTTTTTTTTTTAATACGAAAGGTGATTTATTATTTATTGAAAAGATTACACATGTCCATCCCTATGGAAACATTTTGTTATCCAAGCAGCGAAATTAGAAGATATTTCCAAAATTTGATAACATAATATACCATGTTTTGTTATTGCATGAGCCACACGGTTTACATATCCTTACACACAAGTGCATTTCCAACTACTAAAAGAAGATAAAATCTTTAGAATATCCATGACTATGTTTTTGGTTGTCCATTTTATTGATTCAAAATTGTCATTAACAAAATTGATGACATTTTGATAGTCTCCTCAAGGTGCAAGTCTGATACACCTTTATCCTTGCCCCCATACAACAACATCCAAAAGAGCTTTAGCTTCAACCTGTTCAAAATCAGATGCTCTTTTCATGTTGCATATCCCCTTTGTTGTACCTGCAATATTTCTTAATATTAGTCTACTTCGCATAATATGTGTTGCTTCCTCATAGGATGCGTCAAAGTTAATATTTGTAAAAGGTTAAACATGTTTTTCTCAATGTAGATCAACAGGGGCATGATTATTAATAAATACAGAATTTACATTTCTTATCCTGTGCCACTCGGCATGGTCATATTTTATCAGATTGACAACATTTTAAGAGTTAGATGGATATTGTCAAACACTTTTTTGCATCTAGATTTTCATACATGCCACATTATAAATCCAAACCATTCTACAATACTTACTTTGTGCCTTCCTTGGTTATTGACCTGAAACATGCTACATAACCAATCATTAAACTGAAAACTTCCCATGTCATTGGTAACATTATTTATCATAGCATTCCAAACACTCTGAGAAAAAGAAAAATCAATAAAAAGATGTTGCATACTTTCAATATGATTATTACAGAGTGGGCAATTAGCATCAATATTATTACCAAACCTAACTTGGTTTTCACCAACACGAAGAAAATTCTGTAAACATTTCCAAAGGAAAACAAAATATTTCCAGGGAGGTTGGTTTTCCAGAATGAGTTCCAAGAGATTGGTATAGTATTAACAAAACATGTCTCTTAATTCGCATAATTTAGAATAACCTTATAAGAAAACTTGACAGTGAAAGAGCAATTAAGATTAGGTTGTCAGCTGAGATATTCTTGGCCATCAAAAGGGATACCAATGTCTTGGATTTTACTAATGGTATTAGCATCAGACAGGGCATTAAAAATCTGCAAATTCCACTGTTTAGTTTTAGAACCAATTGAAAACGTGGGGGTATAACAACCACACCCAATATTTAGTTCGACAATCTGTATGGACTAAACTTTAATATAATTTCGAGAGCACCAACTTAATAGTGAGACTCAATCAAGAAAGATATCAAAGAGCTTTATCTCTTTCTCAATACAATCAATAAATCAACTAGATATAAATCCGTGAGACTGGTTGATATGAGAATAATTCGGATGGTACCCAAGACCAATGTCCAAGAGTCAATCAAGTCATATCCAACAAACAAGGTCGGATTTATCAATTGTGATTGAACTACGCACAAGCTATGATATTTCAATTATATAAACAAATATAACGCGTAAAAGAAATAACACAGATACCAGAAATTTTGTTAACGAGGAAACCGCAAATGCAGAAAACCCCCGGGACTTGGACCATATTTGAACACCACATTGTATTAAGCCGCTACAGACTCTAGCCTACTACAAGTTAACTTCGGACTAGAATGTAGTTGATCCCTAACCAAGTCTCACACCGATTAAGGTACATTCGCATTCCTTACGCCTCTTGAATCTTAGAAGGACTTTGCGCACGTGATTCCCTTAGCTAATCTCACCCACAACTAAGAGTTGCTACGACCCAAAGTCGAAGACTTATAAAAATATCAATCTCCCACAGATATGTTTATTCTGGTTTTGTTTTCGTCTTTAGATAAATCAAGGTTGTTAGAGCGTAGCTCGGTTGAACCCACCAAACGTTGGTATGTCAAGATTGGTTGTCATATTTTAGTGAATCAAAACTCATGTTAAGAGTCGCTTGATTATGTATTAGAGTCAACTTCGTATAGGCTAGCTTGAAAGTATTAAGATATGAGACATTACAAGTATTGTGAAGACTTGAAGATGCGAATCAGCAAGGAGATACAACGACAACAATCATCCTTCCACTTGAGGTTAGTGATATTTGAATTGAACTGTTTCATTCCCTAACGTATCTTTCAAGTCGTGCATATTGAAAACAAAACTGCGAAGCATGAACACTCTAGATAGATATAGTATTAAGGAACACAATACGAGGTTTATTGCTTAACCATTAAACTTTGTAGATAAGACAACGCCATAATCATTTGAATGCTATTGTGATTATGTATGGGTATGAGGTGAGGATTTCATCCTAGGAAACAATGTTTACATGTGTTCTAAGAAAGTAAGTTCATAAACTTTTTTGTGAACCAAAAAGGAAATTGTCAAGTGTTATTGGTTTTGTTATTCATTAATTATCTTATGAACAACCAATATGTGTAATTTAGTAGAACCGTTCATGAATTGTTTGTGTTCTTGGTAAAACTATTCACAAAGGCCTGACTTATATATTGGTATGACTTTTATTAGTGAAACCGATCTTAAGTAATCACCTGAGATGGTATGGTCGGGTTTGTGATTTTATGTCTGACCAAAACTAGGAAAAGGGGAACCGATCCTAGTAAGAGGTGCAGTACATCACAAAGGGGAACCGATCCTTGTATGAAGTGCAGCAGGATCCAATTAATAATCGGTTTTATCCTTGTGATAGAATTGGATTGATTAATTGATTAGATCGGCATCAACACAATTCTTTGGATTAAGAGTGTTGATTGCAAAATCTTAACGATTACTTTGGTAATTGAACATAAGATAGATCCAATGACCTGACAAAGGAGTTTATGTTAAGATAAACAAAAGAGCCTTTGTCCGACTCATATCACTTGGTTGAAGAGAGTTGATACCAAAGAGATTTGTTGTTCCTTTACTGTTTGGAATACGAACCAAAGGAATTGATCCAAGTACGTGCATATTTATAAGTTGGTGGTGTGGGAATACAGGCGGAACTAGGTGAACTATAGGTTTAGTTGCTTGGTCTCAACTATACGAAGTTGGTGTAATTTTGTGTAGCGGCTTAATCCTGAGAGTATTCAATCCTGGACTAGGTCCCGGGGTTTTCTGCATTTGCGGTTTTTCTCGTTAACAAAATCTTGCTGTGTAATTTACTTCTATTTTCTGCAATTATAATTGTCTTTATTATAATTTAAAGTAAATCACACAAACGTTAATTCCTATTTACTTGATAAGTGAATCCTATTGTGTTTGGTTAAGTCCGAACCTTTTTATCAAGTAAACATACTTCGTTGTTGTATTGTCTCGATCTCGTATCCAAAGACGATCACATGAAGTGTGAACCATTAGTTGCATTCTCTCGACTCAGTCCATAGACAAATTTTCGTAGAAACGACTTATAGGTGGGAAAAGTTTTAGATTGAGGTATATTTGGGTACCCTCGTTTTTTCAATTGGTATCAGAGCAGGCAAACATGAAAAGATCTAACAATCTTTGTTTGGTGCGATCCATCATATAAGATATGGGCCAAAGCAAAGTTAAGCGGGAGCGAAAACTAAAGAAAGGCTCAATTAACGTATCACAAGATATGTGCTCTAAAGGAGAGTGTTCTTCAATCTCAGATTTCTCAATTGATGAGATCTCTAACGAGATATTTTTGAGTTTTATTCTTGAGATCTCTGATGAAAGATCAAGTGTGAAAACTTCTGAACTAAAGGAATTGAGTAAACAATTTCTTTTCTGCTCAAATGAACTTCTCTTAACCCTTGAAAGAGAACGAGATTAACATTGAAGTTTGAAAATCTCTATAAAAAGAAGGAATTACTAAAATAAAAATTCACACAACAAGTTTGTGACTACGAAAAAAGGATGAATGCTGAACATCATCATGTAGAAACTTGTGAAAAAGATCTGGAAAGATCTCAAGAAAATATCTGTCTTTTGTAAAAAGAGCTTGATGACTCTAAAATAAAATTGGACTCTCAACAAGAGTGCTTCAAGGAAAAATAAAAAAATCTTCTTTTTAACATAAGCTGTTTAGAGGAATCTCTCAGCACTACTCTTGATGAAAACAATTCATTAAAAGAGGAAATATCTATATTGAGAAAAATGAATGCCAGATCAAACAACTTATCTTCCTTATTGGAGTCAGGAAGAAACCATGGAGACACACGTGGTTTAGGATTTGAAGGAAATACTGTAGTTTCTAACAATGATATAAAGTTTGTTAAATCTACGTGTACTCAAACAGAGGAGTCTCCAAAAAAAATACTCAATACAACTGTACAGAAACCTGCAGGAAAAACCAACCAGTTGATGATCAGTCATTCGAGAAGAAAGAAAGTGATGAAAAAGAAAAGAGACCAGAACTAAGGATAGTAAAGAAAGATAAACTTTCAACAATCTTGCACAAACAGGTAACTAAAAACATTACAACTCTCATAATATCAAATGTTGTTATTCTTGTGGTAGTAAAAATCATGTTCAGAAGTTATGCAAGATTCGTAAAATGCAAAATGCTATTCGTTTTGTCTCGAAGGAATTGGAAAAAATAAACTTTGATCCTTGCCTCTTATCAAACAGAGTAAAAGACTGTTATGCTGATTTTTGGTCTACTCAATATACACCAAAATCATTTAAAATTGGGTATAAGAAAAATGAGTTTAAACAGGCAAGATCTGTCTATCATCCTTTAAAATAATCAGTCTCTGAACCATTCTTAGATTATGATGGCATATCATATCTTAAGAAATGCAAGAAAAAGAACAGTCGAAAATAATGCACTGTTGCATAAGAACAAATTTCTCTGTACACAAGCACTCTTGTGTTATAGAAATTTGTTTAAAATGGGTAATTTCGATTATTTCCTTTTGAGAAAGATTACCGAAAAATCTTAGTATATAAAGGTTTCCTTTTTATAAGTAGTAAGATCTTATAAATACCTTATTCTCATTCGAAACCTTTATGGTTTTCAACAATGAATGATCTAAAGAATGTTATATCTAATTTGATATATTCTTGTAGATTTCATGATCTTCTATCTAAAAAAATTCATATAATCCTTTTCACTGAGAATAAAAGGTCTTACAACGATTTTGTGGGAGAATATTGTATCCAGGGAGTAGAAAGTGTTTTGGATTTGGATTCCTCTAACAAAGGAAGATTCGAAATCTGTTCTGATTTGTGCTCATATCAGATCATGCCCTATCTTACTGAAGTAAAGGCTACCAACTTATATGAAGGAGTTCTCGAACTAATATGACGAAAATAACTCTTGAAGGAATTATCCTGTGCTGCTCGAAAGGAAGTTATCTTTCATGATGTTTGTTGGGCATCTTACAGAGACTTTCATGATATTCAAATAATTATTTTCACTCCAATAATCTTGAAATGGTATGAACAGAACCTTGATGAAATCATGGAAACAGAGGATAACGAGGATGAATAAGTTTAATTTCTTATTCATAGAAATTTTTTATTTTCAATGATTGTATTGGTCTATTATGAATAAAACTATCTTATTATGAATACAATATCTGATCTATAATTTTCTTGTGATAGTTTTCGGCTTACGTAGCCTGTGCTTGAATGCTTTTTTATTACTATTATGTTTATGGGATGTTTGATTTCGGTTTTACTACCTTAATATTCAATCTCATATATTGTGAACCCTTGTGGTTTGGGTGACTTTTTGATTTAGCAGGATTAAGTTCGATCCCATGTTGGTAGGATTTATCAAAGAATCATGAGGGGTTATGATAGAAACAATGTGTAAAAAAGTCATAATATGTTGAATCGGTTTTGGTTTAGCATAAAAGCATATGTGTTTCGACGGTTTTCAAATTTTTCTTGCAATTGTTAAAACCGATTTTCAACCCTTATCTGTTAAAGGTTGGTTGTTGTTATTCTTTTGTTTTTGCATAAGGATGACAACATGATGATATTTCGATATCAATTCTCCCTGGACGAAGACACAAACTTATTGGAGAAGTAGATGTGAAATTTGAGATAACAATCTTGTTAGTTAATTTTTTTCCTGTTTAAGAAAAGCTTGAGTTTATTTCATATATATTTATTGCTTTTGCTTAACAAAATTTCGGTACAATTGATGTTTATTCCATGATGTGTATATGGATGTATGTGTGATTCAATTGGTTCAAGTTAAGAAAAACTATTGCTATCTTGCTTTATTGTGTGATATCAATTGTTTAGGCTTACAAAAAATCGGTGCAATTCGGTGCTTTAATGTCTATGTTGTTTCAATTGCTTTCGGTTGAGGTGAATAATTATGCAAGTTGATTTATTTGGTTTGTATGAATGATTTATGGCTTAACGAAATAAAAGGTTTACGGGATGAATTGCTTAGTCCAATTAGATTCCGGATAAGAGAAACTAAGTTAATTCTGATCTTAGTTAGACTTATAGAAGTGAGGTTTCGGTTATTCAAGTCTAATCGAATGCCTTAACAAGAAATGCTAGTTAACTAACCTAGTACTTGTCTTGTTTAAAATTGAAAGCTCTAAGTTTATGGATAATTAGAACTTGAACTAAGGTGCTTAGTTGATTTTTGGTTTGCTAAACTAAAGTGGAAAAGTTGTTTCGGACAATTGTTTCCTTGATAACATATCAAAATAAAACTACTTGTAGATTCGGTTTTGATATTGGTTATCATAAAATGGTGTGTGGAACCCTCGTGCCTAACTCTACAGGTTGCAAGTCTATTTTGAGATTTGTAAGATTCTTTTCGTGTTGTCCTTTATTTTTTCGTTTCTTTGTCGTTTTGTGAAAAAATGGGGAGAAATATATGGAGTAAACAAGTGATACTGACATTGATTTTATATTGATTGGTATCGCTAAGGAAAAGAACATTGGTGTTTTAACGTTTAATCTAAACGAAAGAGTGAAAGCACAGACTAAGGGGGAGTAACATGTCATATTAGTGGTATAATAAAGACGTGCGGTTTAACAAAGCTACTACTCTTTATATTTGTTATTATAATGTCAACAATGACATTTTTGAGGATTGAATGTATGCAGTTTACTGTGTTGTTGAATTCGGGAATCAAGCGTATGTGTAATGAATTCTTGTAATTTGTTTATCCATATGATGTAAGAATTTTGTCACTAAAATTGTCAAAGGGGGAAATTGTTAGAGCATATATCGTTTGAACCCACAAAGCATTGGTATGTCAAGTTTGGTTGTCATATTTTAGTGAATCAAAACTCATGTTAAGAGTCGCTTGATTATGTACTAGAGTCAACTTCGTATAGGTTAGCTTGAAATTATTAGGATATGAGACATTATAAGTATTGCGAAGACTTGAAGACGTGAAGAAGCAAGGAGCTACAACGATAACAATCATCCTTCCACTTGAGGTTAGTGATATTTGACTTGAACTGTTTCATTCCCTAACGTATCTTTCAAGTCATGCGTGTTGGAAAAAAACCGCGAAACATGAACACTCTAGATAGACATAGTATTAAGGAATACAATACGAGGTTTATTGCTTAACCATTAAACTTTATAGATAAGACATCGCCATAATCATTTGAATGCTATTGTGATTATGTATGGGTACGAGGTGAGGATTTCATCCTAGGGAACAATGTTTACAAGTGTTATAAGGAAGTAAGTTCATAAACTTGTTTGTGAACCGAAAAGGAAATTGTCAGGTGTTATTGGTTTTGTTATTCATTGATTATCTTATGAACAACCAATATGTGTGATCTAGTAAAACCGTTCATGACTTGTTTGTTTTCTTGGTAAAACTATTCACAAAGGCCTGACTTATGTATTGGTATGACTTTTATTAGTGAAACCGATCTTAAGTAATCACCTGAGATGGTATGATCGGGTTTGTGATTTTATGTCTGACAAAAACTGGGAAAAGGGGAACCGATCCTAGTAAGAGGTGCAGTACATCACAAAGGGGAACCGATCCTTGTATGAGGTGCAGTAGGTTTATAGCAGAAAAGGGAACTGATCCTATGGACATGTGCAACACGTTTCTAGGCAAAGGGGAACATATCCTATGGACATCTGCAACACATTGAAGTTAGATACCATATATATGTGGGTAAACGATCCTAGTACCTAGTCAACCGAATTTTGGAAAGCTAGGGTGACTAGCACAGTACTCACATGGAGGTAGAACCGAAACTTGTTTTGGTAGAACCGTGAAACCCGTGATTTGTGATTGAGAGTTCTTGATCAATCACATAGTTCTTGAAATTCAGATGAACCAATTCTAAACTTGTTTGGAAGTGTGGAAAATCGGTTTCAAGGTTGTAAGTATGAAAGAGAACTTACAAAGTTAGGATGTGGACATACTTTGAACACGTGCTGTGAATTTTTTATTATTTAATTGTTCAAAGTTATTTTGTAATAGCTAAAGGAAGAAAATCCCAGGATCCAAACATAAATAAGCTAAGAATCTTTTAATTAAGGCTATTAATTTCATTTTTAGGAAAATAAGAATTAGTAATGTGCATTTACTAATCAAAGATTTTCTGAGAGATTTCGATCATTATTTTTGGACAAAGCATTTCCAGGAATTATTGAAAGCGAATTTGTACTATAATGAATATCTTGAGAATATTTTCAGTTTTGGAAATTCCTTGGTGTCCAAACTTCCTAGTCTATAAATACTTGAATTTTGCATGTCTAGCAAACTAATCCTTCGTAACAGCAAACTACCTCTTATTGTGCTGCTACTGGTGAAGTCAACTATTCGGAGAGGAGAGTAACCTAATTAGGAAAAATATATTACGGCCGCTCGGTTTAAAGTCTTCTTTGGGATTGATAAGCTCTAGTCAGTAGCGTTGGTGGAAAACTAGATAATTGCGGTTTATCTTTTGTTTTCATTGATTTGGTTGACTAACGGTGTTTGAACTTTGATTGCACCTAGTTTGTTTATGCTTGAGAATATTCTCTTCTGATATAAGATTCACTCAAACTAGTTCAGAGTTTCGACAGGGATATTTAGACTGTTGTTAGTTCTAAAGACGATCTTGTGATAATCCATTGTTAACAGACTCCGTTCTGTGCGTGATTGATCACAAGAGATTCAAGTGGTTGTGTGCAGGTGTTTATTGAAGATCTAAGAAGATTTGAAGACGAAGAAGATATTGAAGATTTCCGATTTGTGAGTTCATAATCTTTGATGTGCACAATACTTGTTTCGGTAAAAAGAGGATCCAATTAATAATCGGTTTTATCCTTGTGATAGAATTGGATTGATTAATTGATTAGATCGGCATGAACACAATTCTTTGGATTAAGAGTGTTGATTGCAAAATCTTAACGATTACTTTGGTAATTGAACACAAGATAGATCCAAGGACCTGACAAAGGAGTTTATGTTAAGATAAACAGAAGAGCCTTTGTCTGACTCATATCACTTGGTTGAAGAGAGTTGATACCAATGAGATTTTTTGTTCCTTTACTATTTGGAATACGAACCAAAGGAATTGATCCAAGTACGTGACATATTTATAAGTTGGTGGCGTGGGAATACATACATAACTAGGTGAACTATAGGTTTAGTTGCTTGGTCTCAACTATACGAAGTTGGTGTAATTTTGTGTAGCGGATTAATCCTGAGAGTATTCATTTCTGGACTAGGTCCCGGGGTTTTCTGCATTTCCGGTTTTCCTCGTTAACAAAATCTTGCTGTGTCATTTACTTCTATTTTCCGTAATTATAATTGTCTTTATTATAATTTAAAGTAAATCACACAAACGTTAATTCCTATTTACTTGATAAGTGAACTCTATTGTGTTTGGTTAAGTCCGAACCTTTTTATCAAGTAAACATACTTCGTTGTTGTATTGTCTCGATATCGTATCCATAGACGATCACACAAAGTGTGAACCAATTAGTTGCATTATCTCGACTCAGTCCATAGACAATCACTTTCAGAGAAAGGACTTATAGGTAGGAAAAGTTTTAGATTGAGGTATATTTGGGTACCCTCGTCTTTTTAAAGGTGAACATGAAACTCAACTAATAATCTGGTCTTATACTCACGAAGATCAGCCTGGAAATATTAGTCACCTCGGAATAACCTAATTGATTAACAAAAGAAGTTATTACGGAATCACAAGAGTTTGAGACGAAGAACTGTTGTGATTACTTTTTTTATATCTTACCTATCGGAGATAAATCTCGAGTTAATCTTAAAGAAGATAAAACTCAATACAATAGAAAAAGTAAGTTCAAAATACGCAACTAAAGAGAAAATAGTTGGATCTGGCTTCACGAATCCCAAATGAAGTCTTCAAGTTGTTAACCTAATAATGGTTTTGGAAAACTTAAGTTACAGGAGAATCGACTCTAGTTTGCAACTAGGACACACGAGAGTGTCGGGATTAGGTTTCCCAGATGTTAGAGTTCTCCCTTATATAGTTTTTCAAATCAGGGTTGCTTACAATCAAAGCTAAGATAGCTTAATAACAAAATAATTGATATTCACTGTGATGAGCTCATGATTTAAGGTTCAAGTTAAGTATGCTTAGAAAGTAAGCAATCAATCTCCATTGTTAAATGGTATTAGCTTGATACACACAAATGAAATATACCTGTATTTAGATATGGATGAACCGTACCCAAATGTGTATACCTTGTTGGCTCAATAATAGTTAACCGAAGTTAGCCACATGAACACTTATAGTTTAGCCACATTCATCTAACACTTGTAGATCAAATATGATGAAGAATCAATCATGATAGATAATCAAATGAATCTAAATGTGTTTCAAGAGAGTTGTTCAAATGTTCACTATCTTATATAAATATATATGAACCATTTGAAACACAATCAGTTTGATTTGTAATTGTAAAAAGTACTTATACAAGAACCAATTCATGAACATAATGCCACGGTTTGTAAAACAAGTTCACATACCTTATTTCATTAAATTTCTAGGGACTTTAGTTCTCAAACGAACCTGAGTTCATGAGTATGTACTTCATACTTATCGATTTTAGAACCTTACCATTGTGTTCGCAAACAGAGTACGCGAATCACAGTTATGGACTTTGGCCTTGTCATGTCGTTCGCATACAGAGTATGCAAACAACAGTTCCAGACTTAACATTGTCTAGACGTTCGCAAACAGAGTACCAAACAACAGCTCCAGACCTTTTCACAGGTAAATCCGTTCACAACATAGTTCGTAAACAAGAGTTCCGGACCTGAACTAGAACTTCACAGTGTATATACAAAGTATACATACTGTGTTATATCTAGACATTGGTAGTAGTTCTAAACTCTCATTTAATCATTGAAACATCCTTGGAAGACAACAGTGGTAATATTACACATACCACTAGCTTCAAGTAATTTTCAAGTGATTAATCGATCAATACGAAACTTTCCAATTTAACATCAAAAGATTGTCTTACACAAATCATGTAAGATGTTCAAGGTAATTTTCACATGATCATCTTGACTTAATATTTAGTTTCCAACAAATAAACTGTCTCCAACTAAACTCGTCAAGTAGATGATAAACTTTAGCTAAAGTTAAAAGCTTCGAACACTAATTTCGAGAAATATATAAACGAGATAAATTCGGCTCGAAATTTCATATGTATAATGTTAAAGTATATATAGCTATACGCAGGCCCTGTCCTGACAATTTGGTGGCTCTATGCAATTTCTTTTTGTGGCCCCTTGACTTAAAGAATGGTAGTCCTAAGTCCTAACTACGATAATAGGTAAAACACTAGAGAAAAATCAACCAATTTAAGCTACGAATAATAAGTAGAGCCTAATGAGTTACCTGATAAAGATGCTTTGCAACAAACCATTATCAGATTTTGTGAAGTCAAGCACAGTAAGTTTTTGGGACCTCCTTGGCTCTTTCCATGATCTTGCAAGTATTTTCTGCTAATCCAGTAACAGTTTCTGTTCTGCAATGACTACTTATATTGCATTAGACAGCAATGCGTATCAGTACTAATATTAAAGAACAAATTCAAAAACAGACTTGGAAGACCACAACCCGACATAAGAATCAAAAAATAATCAAAATAATTAATAAACTAAATCATAGAAACCAAAAGAACAGGACAAAGAATTAAAAAAATTACCTTAATTTAATGAAATTGATTTCTAAAATAAACCCTAGGCAATGAACAAGATAGGTTATTAGGGTTGAATCCATCAAGACAAACAACAATAATATAAATAATTAAAAAACAAAATCATAGAAACACAAAGAACAAGGCAAAGAGATCACCTTAATGAAATTGATTTATAAAATAAACCCTGGTTTTCTTTTCCTTTTTTTTTTTTTC